>NC_092497.1:62357976-62657976 GCF_047495875.1 Pithys albifrons albifrons | reverse complement strand
CAAAAAAAATTATAGGTTATTGTTCTTCAGAAAATAACAGTGGAGAAACTGAGTATTGCCCAACAAGCACCTATGAAAGCTGATGTCATTGTGGAGTAATTTCTTCATTAAGCCACGACAATGACAACATCCCTAGAGAAAGTACAGAGAAAGTTCCATAAAGAGGAACCAAGTAAATGGCAATGCTTTATTTTTGTGTGAAACACCATTTAGTATAAATCAGTTCTCTGATGTGTCCATTGAGACTGTGGTGGTAATGAGGATCCAGTTCGAGATCAGGCTTGTACTTGGAGCTCTCTTAAAACAGTGCAGAGACCACCCTGCCACAGTGCCACCCTATATATTTGCTTGTGTATTCCACTTCCCCAAAGAGGTACTTCAGTAACCCAGATCTAATGGCAAAAAATGCTAACAGAAGGCAAAATCCAAAGTCTTGCATTCAAGTTGTCATAGAAACAGCCCTTTAAAGTTTTATGCACAATTATTCTTGATGGAAACATAGGTTAATTCAGGCAGAACAGAGGAATAATGTTGTGTGGATGATCTGTCTGCCACAGGCTGTTGGTTGAGAAGGTTGAGCACATGCAGTGAACCCACATAGGTGAAACCACAACACACTGTTCAGGAAGGGGCTGTGGGTGCCCTGTGGGTGCAAAAAATGCTGTCACCTGTTCCAGTGTGACCTGGTTCTGCTGCTGGCACCACAGTGTTGTGATTTGATTAAGTAGCACACCTGATGCCATCTTTAGAGTCTCCTCTACCTACATCTAAGTTCAGAAAACAGAAAAAAATATTCTCTCTAATGAAACTTCTGTCTTCCTTTCTTTTTTTCCTGTAATTTCATTTTCAACCATTCACAATCTTGTCTTAAAGAACAATATTATATAGCTTTATTGGATTCCTATGTAAATCAGTGCGAAATTAATGCTTGTACACTATAATACATTGCAGTCAACACTCATTTTGAAGAGAGAGCTGCAACCTTCTGTTAGCAGTCAGATCAGCTGCATTGTGATCATTACAATAGTTCTCAATTTTTGTCCTGTTATGCCCTTGGAGTTCCTAAAGTTCCAATCACACATAGAGATTCACAGTGTTTTGAGTCATGAAGAATTAACTTGTTTTTCTCTCTTTTCTGCATTTACAGCTGAGGAAGTGTTTGCTGAATTCTGTCTAAATTAACACAAATAGCTTGGAAGGACTCCTGCAGCCTCATGGGAGGCCAGTCAGCTCTACCGGAGTGATGAGCATTTCCTAAGCTTTGCTTCTTGCACCCCTGGAAAGGGGACTACAGACTTCATGGCTCTGAAGTGGACATCAGGTCTCAGGAATCATTGCTGCTTGTTTCTGCTGCCAGTGGAGTAAACATGGATGTGCCCCATGGGCGGTTGCTCTGCCACAACTACAGAGAAAAAACTTTGCCTTTGCAGACCATGAAGGTACACAGTAAGTGCTCAATGACATATTCAAAATTCCACTTAAAAGAAAAAAAAAAGGCCATTTTGATGTTATTAAACAGAAGTTTTTTATTTAATAAATGCTCAGAAGTTGAGACACATAAAACCACTGGCCATTTTTGATCATTTAAGCAGAAATACATTTGCAGATATTGTCCTATTACAGATGACTAAAGTTGAACAGACCTTTTAGGTAAATATCAGAAAGATACAGGGAGGGAGGAACTCGACAGCTCCTGTCTTTCCGTGGACTGGAGACATCATCCTCAGCTACCTCCTTTTTTGGTCATCACTCTCTGAAACAAGGCTTCATTTTTTTCCCAGTGCATCAGGGCATAGTGTGTAATCAGTCCTCATTACTGTAAGGAATGGCATGAGCAGACAAAGCCCTGTAGAGGAATAGGCAAACCCTGGAAGTCTTTAAATCACTGTTTCACATGAAGGAAATGAATGCAGAAGAGTATTGACACAGAGAACTTGCCAACATAATGGCTTTGAAGTGATGCAGTATTTCATCAGACCCTGTTCCACTGAGTCACTAAACCCTGTCTAATTCATTAACCTTCACTGCAAGATTCGTATTGGTGTGTCTGACAACAAAATCTCTTGGCCATCAAAAACCAGTAACATCCCTATAGTCACTATGTGAGCAGTGCCTGGTTTTGAGTTTCTGATATCAACCCCCTGTGCCCTTCTCACAAAACATGAACTTGTGGCACTTGGGATTAACTTACTCTTTTTGTGAATGTTTGCACAAATTTCTCTATGGCCAAAAGAGGTGCAAACATGGAATAAAACAGGCAACTTGAAATAAGAGAGTCATGCACTGTAATAAATTGTGGACTTATAATACACACAGGGGTACTTTTTGAACCCAGAACTTGATTAATCAGTTTTATTTATTTACTTATTACATGGAATTAGACTATAATGGGATTCATGGCAAAGCATAAATCAATCAATTATGTTTTGTGAGACAGAGAAATGAATTATCTTTTGTGAAGCAAAAAGTGGATATCCAGATACATTTCTACAGAGTGTGAAGCATCGATACACAGACAGTTTTCTGTTCAAATGTCAAGTATCTTAAAATCTACTGCTAGATTAATTTGCCTTGGACTCATTCAGGTGAGGCTGTATGGCATAACCCATCTTAAATTTCTCATTCTGGCTAAGAGCTAGGGCTTTGTAACACAGGGAGTGTAGTCTGAAAAAAGACATTATGAAATTAAGACAAATTATGTTGAGCAGAATTGTTTAAGACTGAGACAAACAATTACAAGTGTTTACTAAATATCAGTTGCTTCAAATTGGTGCAAACTTGCTTTTGCAGCATTTTTGTAATTGAATAGAGGACTTATCCTCTACCATGATCTGTGTGAAATTAGCTAGTATCAACAACCTTTATCCTAAAAATCTTCCTTCTTTTCGCAACTACACAGCTACAAGTTATCCTTCTGAAAGCTGCAGTAATCAAGTATTTAAACAGAAACTGTGCCTCTGAGGATCCCCTAGTATCCTGCTTGTCATCTCCATCTCTGGGACAGCAGCAGACTTTCCCAGGACTCCTTGAAACATCTCCATTTCAGACACTGGTCCCAGATCCTGGGACTGTCAGGCTTCTGTCACTATGGGACTCGGGATTTGGTGTCATTATCAGGAAAGCCAGTTCACATGATCAGAGACCACTTTGTGATGTGAGTGGAGGTGATCCAGATTTTCTACAGAAACATCTTTCCACGACAACATAATTCCTGTGTCCATGGCTTGCAAAAGTAACAGGTGGAATCTGAAGTGCTAGTATCAGAAGAAACAGAAAAGCCTTTCATGGGAAGTAAGAGGAGCAAGGCTTTAGGGAGGTGAGTCTTGAACAAGACAGTTATCCATCAATCGCAAACTCACTAGGCTGTCACTTTTTTTTCAGGTTTTAAGCATTATTCCTTTCAAAAGTAGCTATGTACTGACATTTTTGTCATCTGCCAAATGTATCCCGCTCTGCTCAGAGCATTTTGCTTTTGCTTTAATCTGCTTTTCCACATTTCTGATTTTGCAGCCATAGTTCACATCCACCTTCTTGGCAGTGGTTTTACCCCACTGCAGTAACCACACACACATTGGGTCTCTGAGTGTCTGTCTTCACTCCTCTATGCAGTCATGCCCTTGCATTTATGTGTATCCCTGCCCATTTAATTTTGCCTCTGAAGTGTAGGAGTTGCAACAGGTTCTGAAAATGTAAGAACATTATTTTAAAAATTTTGATAGTGGTACATAAATTCATGAGAAGTTCCCCTTAAAAGTGCATTAAATTATCAACAAGGACACTTTCTTGATTAACTGCCCCATTGCCTTCTTGATTATTTTTGCACAGATCAAATAATGCTAATGAAGTTAGAATGAAATGAGGGAATTTTTAAAAAAATAAGCACATCCCTGTAATATCAACACTATTTTCAACACAAATCCAAAACACAGTCCCCCAATAGGCACTATCAAGAAAATTAACTCTATCCCAGCACAAATTTGCACACATAATTAACTAAATTCAGTCCCAATATTCGTAACCTGGAGATGAATATGGATTTACTAATGTAGAGTAAAGAAATAAAACTCAGATTCCTATGCTTTATTACTTACCCTACTTTTTAAAGCTTTGGAGGAAAACTCTTTAAAAGGAATTTTTCTTGAATTATATTTAGTATCTGTAATGTTAAAATATAAAAATAGGTAAACTTGCTTCAGTTAGCCTAGATCTGTTGAAAGCCAAACTTATAAATTGTGTGGAAATTCAAATACTTGGTTTAATGGTTTTCTTTTCCAGTACACATCTCTTGTTACCAGTTTGGTACTATCCTGGTAGATTTGATAATGTTTTTCTTCCAGCTTTATTTGGAATATGTTCTTCATGCAGAAATACATAGAAAAATAAAAACAGAGCAAGTTGCCTTAACTTTAGGAACTAGTCAAGTGGAAGGATGAGCTTTGTCTCAGGGCATGTGTACTGACTGGTTTCCTTGCAAAATCTTGTGTGCTCTGGAGCCTCAAACTAGCAGCAGGGGAGCACTTTCCCTTGTCATGGTCATGTCTGCACAAGACATGGAACAAATATTGAAGCATTGCCCTGGATTTTGTATTTACTTTCCAGGAATTCCTGTCTCATATAACTCATCTATTATTTGCAGCAGAAATTGAAAAATAAATTAGTTAATAATGATGTTAGTTATACTGTGTTCAAAATCTGTGATGACTTCTGTAAACTACCACAAGAAAATTGTTGTACCAAAAGGCAGGTTTCAAGAAAGAGCCTTCTGAACCACTTAATTCTTTGTTCTTAACATGGACCACGAGTAGCAGATGACAGGTTCTATTTTCTCCTTCCTGTCAAAGACACTGTTTGGATGGCACAGGATCAATGGAAGACTGCATCATCTCATGTTAATTCAGGTATGTAAAACAAGAATAAAGCAAGACAAAGGGCTCAGTAAGAGATCTCTCAATTCACAAGCATGAAAAGTGGCTTGATGATTTATGGAGAAATGACAGATGAAGGCTAAAGTTTAGACATAAGAAATACGTGTGTCTTAAAATTTGAGTAAACCTAATGTGCAAAACTGTAGACAGGCTTAGTACAGGGGCAAAAAAGAAAATCTGTTTGCCTATGTATTTATGATATTGTCTTATGGCTTCATGAAATCAGTTTGCTTATATGTTCACTAGACAGTAATCATGTCCAAATTTTAGTGTAAATTCTGTCTTCTAGTGTGAGATCAAAGCTCCTACTTGACATGGAGAAATGCAGGCTAGGACACCTATGCCAGACTGCCAAAACTGTGTGGTTGAAGGGAAAAAGTATGAAATATCCAAGTCAGTTTTTTAACCACCTGTAATGTGACTTCAGTAATTGCTGTTTTCCAAAGACAATGGCAATGTAATGAAAGAATGCTCTGCTTCTCTGGTCAGGTTTAGATGTCTGATTAGATACATTTGTGTCTTGGTTTTCTTCTTTTGTTCTAACTTAAAGTAACCACTTAGTGCACAGATATTTGATCATCAAAAGTGATTGACCACCCAATCACCTGAGTAAATATTAAATCCGGCTCATGGTGGTGGTTCATGTGTAAAATAAAAACTGAAACTAAAATCCTATTCACAGCATTTTGGGTGAAGTAATTTCAGGAGCGAGTGGCACGAAAAGTGAATTGTGATGGACACTGCATTTTATTAAGCACAGGATGTTTTCTGCTTTCCTTGGTTAAACTGCAGTAGGAGCCACTGCATGAATGTGACATGTGACAATAACCTGGGTGCAATCAGTCACAGGAGCACCAAGAACTTGTTTAGAGTAGTCTGCCTTGAAATTATTGCTTAGTTTCAGTCAGAATCAAATCCTACTTTCTTCATTCGTGTGCCTCTTTTGAGTTCAGTGACTGCAGATGAAATTGACAATAAATGGGCTTCACATCCTGCATACATTTGTCCAGTGGTGCAGAATAAGACATGGACATTTTTCTGCTCACAGCTTGGTGCTGTCCATCATGCATTTGCAGTTTTATTCACAACCAACTTTAATTGAGATAAATTTCTGAGCTTTGGATTTCAGTGATGAAAAGCTTCCTACTCTGAATTAAGCCAATTATGTTCAGTTCTGTGGGCACTTTATCTCTCTTTTTTTCCAGCCCTTATAGAACTCAGAATCTTTAAATGCCAGTTGGTTTTAAAGGAGGATGACAAGACAAGAACCATTCAGAGATATATAGGTATGGAGAGGACAAAGTATAGAGACCACAATGTATAGACAATGCTAATGTGGTTCATGCCATTTTTCAGACACTTCAGAAGTGTAGCTATGCTTCCAGCTGCTCTTGTTGGGTGCCTGAGCCTAAAGTTCACCATTCTTACTGCTCCTCCTGACAAGGAGGTCGGATGCTGTCACATGGCATTTCTTCCTCACATCTCCCTGTTCCATATAAAGCTTTATTTTAGGGAGAGTATCATGGTTTTGCCTCTTGACATGTTTTAGTCAGTCACCTTGTTCCTCACTAGGAGTCTAATGCCATTATGATAGATTGCTCAAAAATATTCACATTCTTTCCCATTCTTTCCAAACAGGCTCCTGAAAGTAGTCTTCTTCCAGAGCTGATGTTTCATGTCTCTCCCTACAGCTATAGTCAGGACTTGAGAAGATTTGCTGGAGGACATCGGAGTCAATGTTTCCACCTATAAGTATTTTATGCATGTTGACCAAGCCTTTGCCATCCCCTATATTGAAATAACAGGCTTAAAACGATATGATTTTGCTCTAATTTTTAATAGAATTTCCTTGCTCTCTTTTTTAAAATTACTTTTTCCACCATGTTATTTTGTTGTATGACACAGTGCCACCCTATTTGAAGAATGCATTTTTTATACATTATTCTCTTGGCAGCTTCAAACTCTCAAAGGTGTTGGGAGATCACTTGTTAACTATTATTCACACTATTTTACATGAGGCTGTACTGTTAATTTGTAGAAATAAGGTCAGCTCCTGAACACTCTAGGTAAATAACACTGTTTAAAAATTTTTTGACTCTGTGCTTCACCTGTCTTGTCCTATTTTCTCTTTCCTTCTAAATGTGGAACATATTTCTCAGGTCTTGAGTGCCTGTGAGGATAGAAAGCTGGAAATGTTGCTTTTTTTTACTCTCAATCTCTCTCTTGTACATCTTCACCTATTATAATTATTTTCAGCCCCTCTGTGACAGGTGTTTTCTAAATTTTATGAAAAATTGCATCCTGATTTGATTGGACAGCCTTGTATTGTATCTTTATTTGCTTCTTTAACTTTTTCTAACACCTATAGGCATATTTATGCATGTATCTGTGTATACATATAGGATGGGTCATCCACAAACGTAGCTGATTACAAAATTCCAATGGCTAAACTTTAAGGGAAACATTCAACCCCCCACCCCAAAGCCCAAAAAATACCCAAACAAACAAGCAAACAAACAATCTGAAAAACTGATCACAAAACTTTTGCCCCCTGAGGGTCAGAGGCAGGCAATCCTAATGGTGTTGAGGGTTTCCCCTCTACACACACCACCACCACATGCACATACCCTCCACTCTGCCTATTCTGAGGTGTGAACTTCCATTTTCTAAAATTCTAGCATGTGCTGACTTCTGTTTGTTTCTTTGGAAAAAGGTTTGCTCTAAAACACAGTGAGACCTGGCAGTACTCATTTGGACCCAGATGCACAGAATTTCCAGCTTAAAGACATGAACCAGATATTGTGGAAAATAAAACCAATGGGAGATTGGAACATGGTAAGATGAACATGGAAATTCACAGAAACAGGCAGCAAAGATTACATAAAAATACTGTGAATGTATGTAACTGCACCCTACAAATAAGCAGGTGCTTTTACATGGGGGTCAACAAAAACTGGGGTTTTGCCCAGTGGCAGTAGCTGCCTCTGTGCCGCTTTTCCCTCCCCTATGCACAATGGCATTTATGATACAGCAAATAACCTCTGTGACACAGCAGAATTATTTCCTATGAAACTGTCTGCCCTGAAACTTTCCTTAAATTTTCAAATTAAGATAATGGTTTCTGATTCAAATACTCCTTGGTCAGATTATTTGGGAGCACACTTAGTTGTGAGTCACTGAGACTCTGTGCAGACTGAAGACCAGACTCCAGAATCCACAACAGGATGCTCACCTGTTCACTAACACCTGTTAAACCTCTGAACCTGTGGGTGAGGGGGCCAAGCCAATGGAGACTCTGAACTAGTTCCTTCATCCCCTGTGTCTACTTAATTTATCCTTTTTTGTGTGTGTGTGTTCAGTTCTTACCTCCAACACTCAGAATGCAGGGTTTTGTTTTGCCTTTTTTTTATTTTTATTTTGTTTTGTATTTTTTATTTTAAATTATTTTATTTTCCTTGCACCATTCATGGGAACTTAATTGAGTGACCTGTGTATCCAGTTACTATTTATCTCTGATTTTTGTCTTTATGTGTCTGTTTTGCAATTTTTATTAACATATATTCAGTCTAAATGTGAGTTTGAGCTTCCAAAACCCCAGGGACAAAGTTGCACTCTATGGCAGTGTGTAGATATGTGATGGTTAAATGAGGTACAAAGTAAATTCTGAGGAAATTTGCATTTTCCCATCCTGAATGTGCACAAAGGACTAGAATTGTGTCTGCTAAGGGAGTCATTACAGGGAGTTTACAGACATTCATAGTTTCATTTATAAATTACCACACACGATTTGCAAAGGTTTCCAAGCTAAATATATTCTAAAATATTTTTCTGGCTTACTGACCTTTAAATACAATTTGTAAAGGCAGGGAAAGTGTTGATAAGGTTATTTTCCTCCTATAAATATATCAAATTTCTTTATTCATTTGCCATGACTGCACATACTGATGGGGTCTTTGAATTCCCAATGTGTTCATATCTTTAAAGAGTAACAAGGATATCATTCCTTTCAAAAATGTTGTTGCGATTTGTGAGAGCTCAGCACAAAATTTGAATCTCATTTTTTGGGGGAAAGAAAACTTAACATGCCATGACTCCTGTGTTATTGTTGCCCAGGTTGGTTTGGCCTCTTTGGATCACCCAGGTACCTCACTCTTACTTTGTACCTCCTGGTGCCCAGGCAGGGAAGAACTTGCAGCCTCATCAGCCCATGTCAGGGAGGGAGTTTGTGTGAGACACCAGGAGTTCCTCAGAGCAGTTCCTGCTCCCACCAAGAGCAAAACTAGCAGCATAAATGGGGTGTTCAGGGACCAAAGTAGATCCTCCTCGGGAATTGCATAAACAATAGCAAAAGTGCATCTTTGGAGCTTGGTTTCATGCAATTCACACATCGTCGCCACTGCAAAGTAATCTGGTTACACCTATTTGCTGACTTTCCAATCGTCAGTAAATTGCCTCAGTGCAACTTGTGTCATAAAAAGCAGAAGATTACTTTCATTATGGAAAATAACTGCCAAAATTTAAGGTTTTATTTTTCAGCAGTAGTATCATGGCATTGGTTCTTACAGAATCTGTCTGCTGGGGTTACAGTGTGTTTTGTACTTAAAACAGTGTTTTTTCCAGAGATGTGTTGGCAGACTTTTTTGGTTGTTAATAATCATCATATTAGGGGGGAAATAAGGTTTTCCTGTAGCTGTAGGAGCAGAAGTCAAGGGAGATGGAGGAGTTTCATAGACAGTGACACCATCAACGACTCAAGATATAACTGTTCAAATTATATGGCGTGATTTTTCACATCTTGGGCTGCCTGTAAACACCCACTTGACCTGCATGCTTTGAGTTCTCACAGTTTATATTTTTGGGGGACAAGAAAAGATGTCACCTGGTGTGGCTTAACAGGCAACCAACAGAAAGGGTCTCACCTGCAATGGCAGAAAATTTGAGATGACACAGTCTGAGAATGTGCTCTGTCTGTTTAAAGCCATGGTTCATGTACACTGAAATCACCAAGCACATCCTGAGCACTTGGCTGGGTGTAGTCCAAGCAAATCGAAGGAAAAAGCTGAGATGCCATTCAGTGGGAAAGTAAAGTATATGTTCAGCTCCAAGTTTTGCGTGAGATACTTGGCAGATTTTGAATTAGATGCCATTCACTCTCTTGTGTTTTATGAAAATATTTGCATTCTACTATAGTTTCTTTCCCACTAATTGGGTAAAAAAGGTTATCTATGTGCCATGTGCTATACTTGGAAGACTAAATGTGAGTTTCAGTGCTCAATGTAACACAAAAACAAACTTCAGAGATGCCTGCACTTTGCAGTAATTTTGCCAGGAGTCACAGAAGTGCTTCCTAACATGGAGATCGCTGAAGACAGCACCATTCCTGCCTCCTCTCATCTGTCTCCTGGGATCTCTTTTCTTCTGGCTTCCCTCAGGGCTTTCCCACATGCCTTTAGACCCAAGCCCATCCTTCCAGTTCAGGTCCCTCTGTGCGTATGGATGATTGCTTTGTAATTTTTAAATCCTGTGTTTTGAGTATCTGGTTTATGTCAGTCTGTTTAGAAACTCCTTGTGAACACCACTTCACTCTGTAATAAACCCGCAAGTTCACAACACTTTTTATTTCAGAGCACTTAAATTCTTGGAAACATTTACTATTTGTTATTGTTGGCAATATATATTTACACGTATAAACACACACACATATTTATATGCATATATACATATATACACTCACACACATAAATATATACATATATAAGTTTGATTACTCAAAGACAGATTGCTCTGGTTTTGGTTTGTTCCCAAAGTGGAAATTTTGCATCTCTTGAAACTTAAGTATAATAAATAAAACATTACATGTGTCACTAATACAAAAGCCCGAACAAATACATTTCTGCCTAAATATTTTCCTAGTTCAATTTCTTTTATAAAGAGCAGTTATTTTCCACACAATTTATGGAAAAATAAAATACAAACACTTAAGAGAGAACATTTCCTATATAAGTAAAATCAACCACACATGGCAAAAATGGAAAGGGTCTAGGATTTCAATGGAAAATATTGCTTTTTTAAGTATGTAGCCTTCTTTACTACTCTAAGAAGGCCATATAGAATTTGTTATTTTTTAATAATTACAGACATGATGCACAAAATGTCAGAGCAGTATATTTATTAGTTTTCAATAAATTGTGTAATTATTGGTTCTCTTTTATCCTGAAAATTACAAATGTCTACCCTCCTAGTGTGCTTGTTACACATACAAAGGAGTGGAATAGGCTTAAGAGTCAAGCACCTTATTCTTGGTAAATATCATGATAAATGACAAATCTTGAAAACAGAATTTTGATAAAATTTCTCCAATGGTTTCAACTTCTCCATTCGTAGAGAATTGTAGGACAGTCCTTTTTCTACTGAATTTTGCAAACTTTTCCATTTCTATTGCCAGGAAATGCTTCAGATTCCCCTGGGATAAAGAAAACATGGGGGGGCGTTTGGTTGTTTTTTATTTCAGTCCTTGAATACCTTTTCAAAATATTTCTATTGTGATTGAAGACTGTGTTTCCATTTCTATCGGAAAACAATGAAGCATACACAAAACACTTTACTTGAAATGGAATACTCCATTGTTTCATTTTTAAGAGAAGTAGGGCTGTAGAAATGAGTGGCATGGCATGGCTTTTATCATCTTTTCTCAAAGCAATTGGGCAGCAGTTGGGCAAAGAGGGTGAATCACCACTTTGGTCCTTGCAAATCCAGTACGATTATTTCCTGTCCAAGGAGACAGTTTACACCAGATCCCTTTGGGTGGCTCAGAACATCAGGTTTTAGTTAATTTTAGTGAGGTTAAGAACTGAAGGCACATTTGAGCTGGAAAAGAATGGTTACTTCACACAGGTTTGGTATTGCTCGTGTTCTTCAGTCACAGAGTTGGTGCAGCATTTGAAAGTGACAGCAAGTTATTAATAAGAAAGATCTAAAAATGGAGCAGCTCTGCAGATCAGCAGCATGTGTGTGACTCAATCTTCTCCCTTTGATCCGCTGAACATAAAATTTATGCACAGAGCACTGGATTTCCATTGCCTTTTCTGTTGCTGTTGCTGAACTGTCCATGCACCCCTGAAGAAAAGATAATTTTATTGACAAGGTGTCCCACATGTTTGCTGGGCCAGTGATTTCAGCCTGTGCTGACTTGTCTCCTGCTTTCAAGAAAAAGAACCCCTACAGCACTGCTATAAAAAGGATATTTTAGAGGTCCCAATTGCTTAGTCTTATGCATAAACTGCTTTTATCTTTCTTTCCTTCTTCTTTATGCTTAACACAACATCACTGGAATACACTCCATGACACAAAAACTGCACAGGATCACAGCTGCTCTTTTCAGTGTGTATTAGCTCCTAGTGAAAGATTAGTAGATTCTGTACATTTGTTTTAGTTAAATCGGCATGGTTAGGTTGCTTTGAAATGTGTTTGATGGCAGATTTGCTATAGCCCTCAGTTTTACTAGCCAAAATCTGACTGAAAGCTGTGTTCTAAGGCTGCCTGAATGTGATGCTTTGGTGGCAGTCAAAGGTTCCTGGCCTCTGAATACAGTCACAATCACAAAGAAAATTGCAGATATTTCAAAGAGACAAAAAAAAAGATTGGTACACACAGGACAAGGGCAAGGGTTTGGTTTTTATGATGCGTGTGGCTCGGCTTCGCGAACGAAGATTTGGGCAGGGCTGTCCCCACGTGGATGTGCCCTTCCAGCCTGTGCAGTGGATTTTAGGTGAGGCTCAGTGTGCGCAGAACTGGCCCCACCGTTTAAGTCCTGACGTTCATCTGCCACGGCCGAGCGAGCTTGAACAGTGCCAGTGAAGTTCCTCAGGACTAGAACCTACAGCACCCGGCATTTCCCAGGAGGTCTCCCATCCAAGTACTAATCCGGGGCTGACCCTGCTGAGCTTCCGAGATCTGACAGGATCGGATGTCAGGGAGGCATTTAACTGCCTTTTTATGATGCAGCTGGTAAAGAAATGGCCATTTCCCTCTGCAGGGTCAAAAGAGCAGGTTGAAGAATTATGTGGTTTGCTTCCCTGGCATGATTGGATATTCATCAACCCATCTAGACATGGCCATGGACACAAACCCAGTAGTTCTGAGCCGTGGGAGCCATGCTTGTATCTCTAGCTTGGGGCAAATATGAGGCAGTTTGGCTTAGGTTGCTCCTCTTTAGGTAGTTTCTCTACTACATGTGCCATCCTGTATAAAGTCCCAGAGGCTAATCCAGTCCTCTTTCTGTCCTGTTGCCTCTCAGCAGTTCCTTGCCCTTTTTTCCTTCACATTTCCATGCTTAACCAGGCTACACCAACTGCTATAGAGCCGAACCATTGGTATCTGTTCTGCATCACAATGTCTGTGCCACAGTTCAATGCCAGTTCAACAGGTGCATGCAATAAAAATGAGAGTCGCTGGGGCACACATGATATTTTTGGCACTGATTGATGGCCTTGATTGCAGACATTTCAGGGAGTCCATGAGCATGTGAGAAAATGATCTGTTGTCCTGCACCAGTGACATTGCTCTTTTGGTAAATTGGTGTTCCTGGGCATGTGGTGGTGGAAAAAGAGAGCCCTTTTGTCCTTACCTGGCTTGCATCTTGGTTTCCTCCTGCATCATGTGATTTAGTCTTCAAAAAACATACTAGGATGTCTCCTTCCTAGGAGAAACATTTGAATAATCTTCCAATGAGCTCTAATGTAGACTGCTGCTCGAACTGCCCTGATACAGTGATTTTGTTTGTTACTCAATTCCTCTTGTGTAAAGAATGAAACTTGCATCCGTTGATTGCTGAGTTTGCACACATCTTGCTTCATTAGTGTGTTTGCTGTTGCTGCAGTTTGCTTGACCACATGGCTTCACTGAGGAATTCTTTGGTTGTTCTTTGAGTGGCATTTCTTCTTTTTCCCCATTGCCTGGAGCAGGCCTCCCGGTTTCACTCTTCATGAGAAAGGAGATTTTTTCCTTAACAGAATTAATGCTGGTTTATTTTTACCAGGCCACGATGGCATTAAACATTAAGCATTAAGCAGGCCCCTGAAGCATTTCTACAGGGACTTACATGACATTAATTCATTTTCTGCATCTGCTAAGACTGTCAGCAGCAGGGTCACCTGTGGTTTTGCATTGACTTGTCCTCTCATGTCACTTCCAATCTCATTAAGTGTGATAAGACATGAATATAATTTGTCATGTGGACTTACCGTGAATATCACTCTCTCTGTATTAAAAAAAATCAAACATTTCCTTGCACCTTTTCAGAAGATTTTAATTTTAACTTTCATTAACTGTACCCTTTCTGGGACAATAAAGCAGATCTTTCATCTCCCTCTTTTTTTTTTTTTTTTCATTTTTATGTGTTTGGTTTTGGGGTTTTTGTTTTGTTTTGTTTTGGTGGTTTTGTTGTTTGGTTTTGTTTTAATTTCCCATTAAGTCACATTAATACCTTTCTTAATCATTTTCAGACCTAAAGGAAATCTTTTATGTCCATAAGCTCATTTATTTCCCTATATAGCCATCGAAGTCAAAGGCTACTTGGGTGGAGAAAAGTGGCTGAGACACCGTAATACAGCTTGTTACTGAAAAGCTTCTGGAAAAGCAATATGGTTAATACGAGATAATATTATCTGTGAGTTTTAATTAAATCTACTTTGCATCCTGAACAAGGTTGCACTGCCAAAAGGGCACCTTTTACTTCCATATAATCTCCTTGGGGTACAGCTCTACAAGTGTAAGCACCTTGTAGTGCTGTAGTGTCTCTTTGCTATTAGCCAACTGCTTTAATTAGTTCTTGTTTTAATTATTTGGGCATGTGCTTTGCAACTGTATATCTTTTGTGTTTCAGTTGGAACAGATGTGCAAATCATCCTCCGTGTCAGGCAGACAGGCATCCTTGTTTCCTTTATTTGGAAGAAGCAGTAAAATGTGTAGATGGCACAGAAACTTAACCCCACTTGCCTTTTGTTCCAGTCAAAAGGGTGAAGCACAGCACAATGCTCAGACAAACAACTGAAAACCAGCAAATACAAAGTCTCTGAACACATTAATTTAGCTCCACTGTGTGATGGGAGAGAGATAGGTGAGATTAATCCTTCAAGGTCCTATCTAAATGCCTGCCGAGTTTAGGAAGATTTATCTCCATAGGTTTTGGATTTGTGACTAAATTAAGTCCTATATGAGTTGCTGTGGACTGCTAAAATTATTCTGAGGGTGGTCCAAAACTGACTGGTAGGAAAATAAGTTTAGAAGTGAAGAAAAGATGTTGTTGTGACTCTTCTGAAGTATCCAAGGCACTCACTGCAAAGAGAAGTTACTCTGACCTGCAAGGTGTTCAGTGGTACAAGCACCTCACTATTCATAGATACTGGCACCTGAACTAGCAAGCAGGAGATCTCATTTGATTCATCTGAGTTTTTTAAGCTCACCTTTTCAGGGGACTGAACATATGTAAGTGTCCTAGGTTTATTGTCCTTTTGAATATGAGACGGATTATCAACACAGATAATCTCAGACTTTTAGAGGTAATCTATGTGGGTTTTTTTAAGGAAAAAAGGTTGGGTTTTTTTACCAGACCACTGTCAAGAATCTGACAGCCAGTGTGCAGTGTTGGAAGTATTTCTGATTGATTTGTTGATTTGCTCAGCCTTGCACCTGTGCCAGACTCACAGAGATGAAATAACGCAGCTCAGAGGGCAGCCTGATCATAAATGTGCATCTACCCTAAAAATGGCTTAATTGGACACCTCTTAAGGTAAAACCATCTGGTCTGAGGGCATGGGGCAAACTACAGGTAATGGAATAGACCTACTGCTACCTCATCTCTTGCCTACAGCCACTGTCCTCTTAGTAAAGGCAAGGACAGGGCTGGGAATGGGCATTCCTGAGCATTCTGTCTTGGATAAATCTCTCTAGAGGTTTGAGTCTTGTCCCTATGATATCACTGACTGAGGGCCCTTTGAACTCAAACATGTGGTCAGAGGTGTGAAATGTTTTGATTTTGTGTCTGAGGTGGACATCTAAATATAAGAAAAATTTCAAACATGAATGATCACTCCTATTTCAAATCTGCTCTGTGCTGTTTGCCACATCCTATCTATACTGACAACTATGTTTATGTCACCGGTATTGCTGAGAAAGTCCTTCCAGCACCCTTTCTCCTGGAGGACATAGATGCCTTCTGGAAAATACAGGAATCTGGTTAGTTTAGCAGTGGAAAGAATATTCTGGGTGCAATTAATTTTCAAGACAGTTTTATTTTTTAATAACACTGACACCTAAGTCTGTGAAGAGAGCTATAAATGCAATTCCTGTGGCTCTGGAGGCAGAAACTGAAGGTTCAGGGTTTTTTTCTCACCTAGTCTGACATTTGGGAATTCCCATCATTAAATATTGGTAATCTCAGGTTTGGATCTCACCAGTGATCCTGTGAAATTGGTCCCCCTGCCACCAGGTGCTTGGCACTCAGCTGATTGCAGGGACAACACCACAATGTTCTCCTCACTTCTCGAGGACAGAAGGTGTCATCCCAGCGGAATGGACAAGTCTTGGGCTGGTGAAACCTCCAGAGTGACTTTGAGAGCCTCACTCACCACAGCAGCAGTGTGAGTACACACCACCTGTCAGAGGAGCTGCAGGTGCTGAATGACCCACATAATTTTGACCCACTGACTGGTATGTGCCTGTTTGAACACCTGTCTTGGCTCTGCTGCAGCAGGTAATTTAATCACACTCTAAAGAACTTTACAAGGTGCCTCTGTGGCAAGTGATGCAAACACTAATTCCTCAGCCTAGAAGGAACTCGATTTGCCTTCTAGTAAAATAGAAGTGTTCCCACTTTTTCATGGAAGGTGTCTTGGGTTGAGCTGGCAAAATGCCAACTGCCCAATACAGTCAGTCTCCGTCCCTTCCTGCTGAGAAAAGGGAGAAAGGAAAAAAACCCTGGAAACTCAGAACAGGTTTAAACCCAAACTAATTTTATGTATTTATACAGAAAAAGAGAAAATTAAAAGAAAACTACAATATAGTACACTTACACAAGTCAGAATAACAAAAAATATCTCCTCACTCCCCACTGAATGCAAATCCCACAATTCTAACCACAAATCACTCCGGAGAACTCAATTCCCAAGAGACAGACCCAGGCAAAGAGAAAGGCTAAGAACAAACATTTTACTTCCCTAAGATAACATAGTGGTAAGCTGGTGCTGGGCCTGGGCATCCCATCCCTCCTGGGACACCATGGTGCATCTTCCTGGAACCACAGCTGTGAAGGAACTGACTAAGCCACTCCCACACCAGCTCCTACACTTGAGATGATGTTGGAATTTGGTATGGAATACCATTGGCTAGAAGAAGTCAGCTGTCAGCTAGCCCAGCCCAGCTTAAGTCAGCCAACAGCCCCAGGCCTACTCTGTGAAATCCAAAGCCCAGATTTAGACCCACACCTAGCCAAACCCATAACAGAATGAGAAGCCGTTCTGCTAGTCAGGAGGTTCTTTCAAAATCACCTAAGAGCATAAGGCAAACTGAAGTCAGAATCTTTGACAATTAGTTCTTATCATATGTCACTTAAAAAAAAAATAGTGTGGCCTTGGCTCTTCCTATCTCCCTGCTGTATTCAGCCTCACGCCCAGCACAGATATTGGGCACAGGTGGCTCAGCCTGCAAAATATTATTTGGGGTGGGAGTCTGAGATATTTTTAAACTGGCAAAGGAAGAAATTTACAAATTAGCAGGGATTATGACTCTATTCCTCAGTCTCTTCTGGAGGGATAAAGACTGAAATATCTCTAAACATCTGTCTGTTGCATCCAAAAAATGAGAGAGCACCTTTACAAGCTGGCATTTAAACCAGACCTGGAGGGACTCCCTGTGCCTTCATGAGAGCAGGGTCACACGGTGCTGTTTGGGCAAAATGCACCAAGGGGGGGTTTCCATTACAAACACCAGAATGTTGATGTAGAAGCTTCAGAGGACATTTTTCTACAGTGAAAGCAAAGCTTAAATTGTAGCTTATTCTTCTTTTGAGCAATATTCCCTCTTCTCTCTCCCCTCCTTTCTTTCTCTGCATTTAGGACCCAAGAAGCTGACACCCATCTTGACACAGAATATGTCAGCCCATCTGCATGGCCTCATGACTTTGTCCCGATGTAGGGCCCAGTCTAGGGCTCAGAGAACATTGTCAGTGCCCAAACCATGTCTGTTGATACACCTTCTTACCCTTGTACAACTCACTTGTACACCAGCTTTACTCTTGCTTTATTAGCAAGCTGGTCATTGAACTTGTGCACTGACTTAACTGCCTCGTACTGGGTTTGTAATTCCCAGCTCTGATATCTGACCACATTATTGAAAACTTAAACAAAGAGCTTGAAAGTGCAGTCCAAAACTGTGCAGGACTTCAGAAAACACAATAGGATTATATTCTCAGCCTCACTCACTGCCTTGCCAGCTGTCTGTCATGCCAGGGCTGGAGGCAGAAGGAGAAGGAAACGGTCTGCTGGCATATAGCAGGAAGGATGCAATTGTAGAAAGCATGAGGTTTTGACAAGTGATCACAGTTTGCTCATGTAGCACATAGTTTCATCACAGTTTCATTGAATTGAAAGCTTTTCCTCTTTCAGGCTCAGCTGACATCACAGCCTCTTTCAGATTTCTGTCATTATTTGCAGAATCATCACTGGGTAAAGCACTGCCATAGTGATAGTATCTCAGCTGTGAAGGGATTGAGGCTCACCAGTATGAAAATCACAGTGACTTACAATGTAGTACCATCATTTCCCCTTTTTTTTCAAGGTTTGGCCCCATCTTGTTCCATCCAGCTCCATTACACCTTTATGCCTTCTCCTCTTTCCCAGAGGTGGATGAATATTATGAGCAATATCATGCAATCTTCTAGATTTCTCAGAAAGAGAATTTACAAAGATGTAGATAAACGTGTGGTCTGTTCTACAGAAGGAAAATATCATTGGTATTTGTACTGTGGAATTTGTAGGCAGAAAACAGTTGCAGAAGTAATTAACTCTCCAAGGCTGGAGACAGATTTAATCCTGGGCTCTTTCACTCCTGACAGGGAGCTCATCAGCATAGTTTAAAGAAAAAGTTTTCCAGTGGCAGGGAGAGGAAAATTTTCTGTGATTCAGAAGTAATCTTTATTGGTTTTGTTCATAGAAGTGTTCTGAAAGAAGAGCACTTGTCTTGTGCCACGGCACAGGGTTATGAAAAGGAAGTACCCTGCTTCTCCTATGGCTCTGCTCTCCCCCATTGCAGTGGGGCTGCATGGAGCCATCAGATACAAAGAACCATGGAAAAATTGAAATCCCAGCTAAGAATCCTGAACACCAGAACAAAACATAGACTTGTGACAAATTAGAAGTCCAACAGTCCTGGAACAATATGTGGATGTCCCACAGAGATCCTTTTCAGGGGTGAAAGGGCCCAGAAATAACAGACAGGCAGTAAAATCTGAGGTCCAGTTCATCAGGAACTGCAGTGATAAGACAAGGAGAAATGGGTTTGAACTGAAAGAGGGGAAATTTAGGTTAGGTATACAAAAGAAACTCTTTCCTGTGTGGGTGGGAAGGCACTGGCACAGGTTGCCCAAAGAAACTATGACTGCCCCAACCCTGGAATTGTTCAAGGCTGGGTGGGTGGACAGGGCTTGGAGCAACCTGGGCTAGTGGAAGGTGTCCCTGCCCAAGACAGAGGACTGAAACTGGATGAGCTTTAAGGTCCCTGCCAACTCAAACCATTCCATGACTCCATGATTCTGTCTGCCACCTCCTGCATACTCCCGTCATTGTCACCACCAGTCCCTGGTTGATGGACATGAGGATATATCAGCTGACAAGTATAGGGAAAGAAGAAACTATTAATTTTCAATGATCTAGTATTACATTTTCTTCCAAATCAAACCTGTCTTTCAAGTAGGTAGGCAAAAAGGTTTATCACTTTATAGATTCTCTGTAAAATAATAAAAAAAAATAAACAAAACAAACCCAAAGAGATTCACACACTTTCCTTTGTATTTCTGTGTTTTTTTACAAAGCTGCACTTCTGCTTTCCCATGAGGTTCTCAGTGGAAGTTAATGGGGTATTTTTAATTGTTTACAGAAAGTTTGAAGGATTGAGCTGCAACCAAGGAGTAAAATAAATTGTGGCCTGGCAGCTAAACAACAAAAAAAACAGGATTTGTTTTGCTGATTTAATCATAAATATTTCCTCAGACTGCTGATTTTGAGAAAGAAACTGCATTTTTTTCTCAGTGTAGAAACAACTAGTGGTATTACTGAGCGTGAGAGGTTTTCCTTCTGGAAAACTGCTGACAGATTTGGCTTGAACAGGTGGCAAAACACCACATGGAATATGTACATGCTCAGTGATCTTATTTTATGGGAATTTTCTTCTTTATTGTTTCTTTGTTTTGTTAAATAAGTGTTTTAATTTATTCTTCTAATACTCTTAAACAACTTTTACTCCCTAAGAGGGTTGGGCATCTCTTGTGACTCTATTATAAAAATAATACTTGAAACAGAATAAATTATCCAACAACAATGATTTAAGAGTTAATAACCAAGCCCTGTGTGTCAGTGAAGCTTTTCTTCATTAAAATACAAGGAAAAGTTAAATACATTTTTCTCCGAGGAAAACATGAAATATTGATTGAACTTTGATTTATTGCAATAGATTTCTTACAAGAAAGCAGCCTAAAAAGTCCTCTGAGACAACCTTCATACTTCTGGTTTCCCTGGGCTCAGAAATGATTGTAAACAGGTGAATGGAACTCTTTTAATATTTGAAAAAACTGAGGAAAAACAACAACAAAAAAGATAAATCAGACCCTGTGTTTTCAGACTAAAAAACTCCTTTCGCATGTAGAAATCACAATGAGGGTGACCAGAACTGTGTTTGCAAAATGTGACCATTTTTGACTCCAAAGACGAATACAAAAACCCTTTTAGGTCGTCGTGTCATAGAAGATCAAACAAACAAATGCAAAAACAACAGCAGCAATAATGGTTGAAAATGGCCTGAAAATAGAAGAACTTGAGTAACATAAACAATATTTGAAATGTGTCAGCTGAGTTTTCTCCCTTATCTGCCTCTCTGCAAGCCGTTCTCTCCCTCAGGGTCAGCCCAAACCCCCATAAACCCCTCCCCCTGCCTTGGGGCACTCCCAATAACCCCCCACAAGCCCCTCCTCAAGCCCACAATCCCAATCTTGGAAACAAATCCCACACCAACTTTTCCACTTTTTCCCCAAAACTGGATCCAGTACCCACAAAGTTGTGGATTTTGAGGAGGGAGGAAGGCAAAAAATGGTTAAAAATCAGCTTTATGCTACTGCCTTTTTTTTTAAGAATTCCAAATTTTCTTGGCAAAACACAAATTGTTGCAATATCTGGGAATGTTGCCATGTCCTCCCGAATTTCTGGGAATTTTGGATCCCCTTGCCAAGCTTTTAGTATTTGTTATTATTTTAGAGGCTAGAGTGAGGAAATCTCGGAATGTCCCAATGAAGTGTGGGAGACATCTCATATCCTGCTTCTATGGAGGTAAAAGAGGGAATTGGCAATTTGCACCCCACAGCGTGGGTGGTTAAGAATCCAGGCAGGAATAGGGTGGGAATGGGTAAAAGTGGGGGAAGGGGAAGAAGGGCAATTCAGTGCAGAAGAGGAAAATGGTGGGGCAGGGCTTGGTGTGGGGCATGGGGCCACACACTTGGGGATCACAGTGCCCTGAACTTTGCAGTTGCAACAACCCACATTTTGGGGCAAAATATGCCTCATTTGGGGGTTATAATGCACAACACTTGTGGGTTGCAGTGACTCACACTTGGGGGTTAAATGTCCCCACACTTAGAAGTCACAATGTCCAACAGTGCAGGGTCAGAACATCCTAAAATTGTGGGTTCAGGTGCTGTAAACTTTGGGGTCACAGTAGCCCCATTATTGGGGTAACAGTGTCCACCTATCTGGGCTCTTTGCCCCACACTTGGGAGTAAAAGCACCCCACACTTATGGGTCACATTGCCTCATACTTAAGGGTCACAGTGCTCCACACTTTAAGGGCAAAACAGCATATTTTGGGGTCAGATCACCCTATACTTCATCACAGTGCCCAATACTTTTGGTCAAAACACCCCACATTTTGGGGTCAAAAGGTCCAATGCTTCAGGGTCACATTGCCCCACATTGGGTGACAGTGTCCCCACACTGTGGAGTCACAGTGTCTCACACTTGTGAACATTGTGCCCCACACTTGGGTTAACATTTCCCCACATTTAGGGGTCATGGTGCCATGCACTTTTAGGTCACATTGCCCCATCCTTTGTTGTCAAGATGCCCCACAATTGGGGATCACAGTGTGTAGCAGTTTGGGGTCAAACATCTCACACTTTGGGGTCACAACAATCCACACAGGGGGATCTCAATATCTAACACTTGAGGGTTGAAGTACCCCACATTTTGGCATTGCAGTGCCCCACACTTTGGGGAAAAAATGCCCTGCATTTTGGGGTCACATGGTCCTACACATAGGTGTACAGGTGGCCCAAACTTAGAGGTAACAGTGCCACACACTTGGGGTCCCTGTATCTCAGACTTGGGGATCATATTGCCCCAGATCTGAGAGTCATAGTGCCCCACATGTTGGAGTCGCAATACCACATGCTCTAGGGTCACAGCGTCCCACAGTTTGGGGTCACACTGCACCACACTTTGGGGCCAAAATGTATCCCACTTGGGGGCCATGGTGTCTGCCCCACACTTGGGGTTAACATCACCCCACATTTTGGGGTCACAGCAAGCTACACTAGGCAGGGTCACATCACCCAAGATCCAAGGGTCAGAGTGCCCTATACTTTGGGGTCAGAATGTCCCACACTTCAGGGTTGCAATGCCCCACATGAGGGTCAAAGTGTCCTATACTTAGGGGTTGAAGTGCCCCACACTTGAGGGTCATGCTTTCTCACCCTTTCGGATCATGTCCCCTCAGTTTTCCAAATGAGCAAATAAACCTCAAATCCACCCTCAGAAAAAACCTTTAAAGCATTTATTGCCTGTTGCATCAAAACTATCCGATGGGAATGTAATTTTTATGGGGGAAAAAACACTGGGATTCAGGTCTTTTTGATGTAAATTTGGTATTTTTGGAGGTTTCCGAAACTGGATGTGACACTGGGGCATCAGGATCCACACACAGATGATCTACTTGGGGAAATGCCAGGAAAATTTCATGGATTTGAGGCAAAATCCAGAAATTTCCTAAATGTGGGGAATTAGAGCTGGTTCCACCTATGGGACTGGATAGATGGGAGCATCAACTTCCTGACGAATCTGGTGGGAGATGTGGCTGGAACAGAGAGAAAAATGCATCATTTTAGGAAGAATATTTGGGGGGGAAGGGGCAAAAATGGCAATTATTATGCAAAATGGTATGTTAAGATGTAAATAATGGCTAATTGCTATGCAGAATAGGGGCAGTATTATGCAACGTGATTTGATTTTGTGTAAAATGGCTTATTATTGGGCAAAGATGGTTTATTTGTGGGCCAGAATGGTAATTATTATGCAAAATGGCTCATTGCTGAGAAAAAAGTCTCATTACTGGGGGAAATGAGGGCCCAATATTATGCGGGATAGCCCATTTTTGGGCAAAGATGTCTCTTACCATGCTTGTTCCTGCAGGATCCCTTCTCAGTCGCTGCGGATGAAACCAAAGAAACTGGAAAATTCCTTCCAGAATCTGCCCAGCCCCTCCCCCATCAAATTTATTTCCAAAATTTCTGGGTGGAAAACCAATATTTCCATGGATTTTGGGGTAAAAATATTAGGAATTACCATCCAGCAAAATCCCGGGATTTCCACATGTCCACCACCTCGCCAATGTTCCTGGCATCACTTCCATCCGGAAGCTTCAGGTCATCTCTGGGATTTCCGTTGAAATTCCCACAGGGTGCACAAAGACGGGTGGCCAGACTCGAGGCCACAGTGATGGTTGCCTCCCCACCACGAGTGATTGTGATGGACATCCCAGAGCGATGGGTGATGGTGACATTCCCAGGGGATGAGGTCACGGAAATGGAATCAGAGATGGTGGTGGGGGGGTGGGTGAAAAGGCCGTTGACCTGGAAAATCCCAGAAAATCCAAATAAGCATGATAAAAACATAGTTCACTCTTGGGAAAAAGGAATCTAGATTGGGCAAAATCACTCCATATTACTCAAAATCACGCTTTGAAAAATGGCTAATTATTGGGTAAAACTCACTTTATTTCAAGGAAAGTAGCTCAATACTGGAGAGATTTTTGCCCAGATGTCTCTAGATTCACCCAAACCACCCCAAATCCCTTCCCTCTTGTCTTGACCACTCACCCACACTTCCATGTTGCCATTGACGCTGATGACACCCTCACGAACGAAGACGATGGCAGCAGTGGCCGCTGGGATGTTCTTTTCACGACAGTCGCTGATCTCCACCACCACCTTGAACCAATCAGGTGCCTCCTCATTGCAGAGGGCCGACACCTTGTAGGTGCCACTGGCCAACAGGAGCCCAGGGACGCCATCAAAAGTGGTCAAGGAGGCTCCAGGTGTGAGCTGACAGCGCCCTTCCCTCTTGACACACACCTGTGCGCCATCACGGGTGACGCACACCTGGTCTGGGTGACACTGCGTGTCCCGGCACACCAGTCCCCGCAATGGGTGACAGTGGCATTCCTTGGAACAGTTGTTGAAGGTGACAGTCTCTCCTGCCTGGAATGGGAAATCTCAGAAGTTAAGAGCAATCTCCTGTATTTTGGGGAGAATTCCTGAATTTCAAGGGGGTAAATGTCATAGAGAGGAATTCAGGTGGATTAGGGGGAGTTTGGGAAACTCAACCAGATAATGGTAATTTTTTTTCCATTAATTATGATTTTTTCCTATTATTTGTTTTTTCCCCCCACACTTCTCCTTTTCCCCCATTAATTGTTCTTCTTTTTTACTTGCTAATGCCCTGGGTTTTGTCCCTTTTTTCACTCTCAGTTTTCCGTTTTCCTGTTAATTGACCTTTTTTGGCCTCAAATGCTCTTGAACCTTCTGGATGGGTCATTCCAACCCCCAACCTGATTGATTCCCAGAAAAAAAAAAAACACCAATCCCCAGCCTTGATGGTCACCTGACCCATCACCTGACCTTGAGGTAGCGTCCCCTGTGGATGCAGCCACAGTGCTCAGGTGACACGCAGGTGTCCCCATCGAAGACGAACCCATCGTCACACTGGCAGCCCTCAAAGCACCCCAAGGTGCAGGGAACAGGACCCACAAGGGCAGCACAGGTGACATCACAGGTGCGGGTGCAGAGCTCGTAGTGGCTGTTGGGGGGGCAGGACAGGGCTGGGGGAAAAGGGAAAAAACAGAACTGTTGTGACAATTTAAAAATTGTGATGGTTCCATTTATCAGAATCTGTGGTCATTCATAAAAAATCAAGAGTTTTTTTCCTTTTTTAATTTGGTGAGCTTTTTCAAAATTGTTTTTTTCCCCAGATTTGAGCATTTTCATCCAAACCAGGTTTTAAAATATTTTTTAAATTTCTTGAAAATTGAGTCTGTCATTCAAAATTGATATTTTTACCCTATATTGGGGGTTTCAGTAAAATTGGATGCATCTGCACAAAATTAGAGGGTTTTCTTCAAAATGTTAGTTTGGGTGTTTATTCTCCCCAAATTGGAGCCCTTTTTTCAAAGATGGAGGGCTTTTTACCAAATTTAGAAGGCTTTCTGATTTTTCTTTTTAAAATTGAACTTAGTTTTTTCAAACCAGAGGAAAAAATTTTCAAGATTAGATGAATTTTTCAAAATTTCATTATTTTTCAAAATGGGATTTTTTTCTCAGAATTTGAGCATTTTTTTTACAACTGGAAAGTTTTTATCAAAACTGAAAGAAAAAAATAAAATTAAAGGAATGTTTACATAATGGGAGAATTATTTTTTTTAAATTGGAAGAGAATTTTCCTATAATTTAAACTTGTTCTTTTAAAAATGGAGGACTTTTTTGAAATATGATTTTTTGAAATATTTTCAATGAGAGGGGTTTTCCTATATGAGAAATTTTTGTAAAATTGAAAGACTTTTTTTTATATCGAGGGGAAGACTTCCAAAATTTGAGGGAATATTTTGCAAAATAAATCTGGGGAAATTTCCAAAATTGGGGGAAATTTTTTAATTTTTTTTTAAATTAGAGGGAATTCTTCCAGCATTTCAGGATGTTTTCCAAATTATCAGTGTTTTTTCTAGGAGAAAATGTGTTTTTTTGAAGACAGGACCTGGATTGGCAAAATCCCATCTGACTTACGGCAGAATTCCTTCGTCCTCCATGGCTCGACTGCAGCACCAGCGGCCTGACAGGCAGCGGCATATGCCTGCAGTGAGTGACACAAGGCACCACGGTCCCCTCTGGCAACACAGACATCATGAACACAGTGGGTGAAGTACTCCACAGGGCTGACACGTGGGTGGCACCCTCGGAATGGTCCCTCTGCATCGCGGATGATCCCACAGGATCCATTCCTACCGTAGGATGCTGCATCGGTGATATCACATTCGCCACACACACCGTCATCACAGCCATCACTGCATGCTCTATCCTGTCCTGGAACCTTCCAGGAGGTGATGAATTCCTGGGTGGTTCCTGCCAGTGCTCCCGTGGGCAGTCGGAAGTCATCAGTGGGGTCCCCATCATAGTCCCCGCCCAACCCACACAGGCGGCCACGGTAGATGTCAGGAACAGTGATGAGGAGGAAGGTGGCTGTGTTGTAGAGGACCCGGACTCCAGCAGAGGTGTGGAGGACAATGTTACTCCCTTCTTGGCCGATGCGAAGTTTGTTGTCCTCTGTCACCAGTGGGAGGGTATAGCGCTCTGAGTTCACCTGAATGGGGACAGGATGGCATATGTGTGCACAATGTGGCATAGGGTCACCAGACCCCACTCCTTGGTGATGGTGGAGCCATGAAGGAAGACCCCTACTCTCCTTACCATTCTTACCATCACAACATCACCATGGGAGCCACTCATTCCCCCTCCACAGTGATGGTGTACCCATAGCTGGACACCACCACTGTCTTCATTGTCACTACATCACCGAGTGAGTCCCCAGACCCTGCTTCACAGTGATGGTATACCCATGGATGGACAACTCCACCCTCTTTATTGCTACCAGGTCATTGTGGGAGCCTCCAGATCCTGCTCAACAGTGTAGAGCTATTTTCATCAATGTGTCTGAAGACCATGAGGGTCTTCAGACCCTGATCCATGGTGATGGAATACCCATGAGTGGATATATCTACCCTCCTTATCATCACTGCATCACCATGAGTGTTACTGGATCCCCCTCCACAGTGGCAGTGTACCTGTGGATGGACACCACCACCCTCTTCATTGCCACTGTGTCACTATGGGGGTCTACAGACTTACCTTCACCTCCCACCTCCGTTCTCGCTCCATAGTGATGGTGTACCCATGGATGGACACCATCACCCTCTTCATCATCACTGGGTCACTGTGACTGCCTGCCTCATGCTCCACCAACACAGTGAAGTTGACCAGCCGTGGTGCTGGCTCACACAGCTGTGCCAGGACATAAGTGCAGGATCCTGGGATATTGAAGGTGCGTCCATCAAAGGTGACATAGTGGGGGTCCCCCGATACAACCAACCGGCCATAACCAGTGGGGTGGCACCCCAACACCCCGTCTTCCAGGCGACACTCTTCATGGGCACCACAGAACGCCTCCTGGCAGGTCACTGTACCATCGGTGCCACAGCGACAGCGTTCCCGGCACGAGGGGTAAAACTCTGTGTCCTTCTGGTAGTAGCGACCATGGTATTCACAGCCACATTCAGAGCGGGGAACACAGTCGGAGCCACTGAGGATGTAACCGGAGTCGCAGAAACATCCCTCGGAGCAATGTGTGTCAGCACATGTGGTGGGAACGGAGGGAGTGTGGCAGGTGGGCTGGCAGGAACTCCCACAGAGCTCATAGTGGGAGTGGGGTGGGCAGGAAAGAGCTGGGAAAAAAAGGGAGGATATAGGGAGTCATGGGAATATCTGAAGGGAAGAAGAGTCGCTCTTAGAAGGAAAGAAAGAAGGGAGGAGGGACAAAGAGATGAAAGAAGGGATGAAGAAAGGAGGAAAGTAATGAAGGAGAGATGGAAGGGAGAGAGAAAAAGAGGGTGGGAGGGACGGAAGGAGGGAGGAAGTACGGAAGGAAGTACGGAAGGAAGTACGGAAGGAAGTACAGAAGTACGGAAGGAAGGAAGGAAGTACGGAAGGAAGTAGGGAAGTACGGAAGGAAGTACGGAAGTAGGGAAGTACGGAAGGAAGTACGGAAGGAAGTACGGAAGCACAGAAGCACGGAAGGAAGGAAGGAAGGAAGGAAGGAAGGAAGGAAGGAAGGAAGGAAGGAAGGAAGGAAGGAAGGAAGGAAGGAAGGAAGGAAGGAAGGAAGGAAGGAAGGAAGGAAGGAAGGAAGGAAGGAAGGAAGGAAGGAAGGAAGGAAAGCATCCCATTTGCCCCCATCCCATCCCATCTGCACTCACAGCAGAAATCCGCTGTCCTCCATGTCTCCACATCCACGCCGTGACTCTGGCACGCAGTGACATAGGCAGTGACACCCTGACACACAGTGTCACGGTGTCCCCTGTAGTGACAGGCATCGAAGGCACAATCTTGCAGGAACGGCTTCGGGTCAATGACATGGTGACACTTGCGGAAGGGTCCCCCTGCCCGGGTGATCACTCCACAATACTTGTCCCCGCGGTACGGCTGCACCCGTGCCACATCACACACAGGGCACTTATCACCACAACCAGCTGAGCACCCAGGGATGTCCCCCACCTTCCAGCTGTCACCCAGCTGGGTCTCGTCAGGGGCACTGTGGCCACCTGGGGTGACAAAGTCATCCTCGGGGTCACCATTGGCATTGCCGCAGAGGCCACAGACAGCACCGGAGTAGGCGCTGGGGAGGATTGCACGGGCATAGCTGTACCAGTCAAAGGTGACGGTGAGGCCAAAGTCAGTGGAGACAAAGCCGTGGACACCGCGGTAGAACACAGAAAAGTGAGGGTGGGTGAAGGGAAGGGACACAAAAGCACCATCCACCTGGGAGAGACAAAGGGTGGAGACAGGATGGAACAGGTTTGAAAACATAGATTTCTGATTTTATTTTGTTGTCGTATTTTATATTTCTATTTTATTTTTATTTCTATGGATTTTTATTTTATTTTTAATTTTTATTTTAAATTTTATTTGAATGCTTGCTTTTTAAAATTTTTTTATTGCTTTTTCTTTTTATTCTTTATTTTTATTATTGAGTTTTAATTTTGTTTCATTTTTATATTTCCTTGCATTTATTTATATCTATATTTTATTATAATGATTTACTTTTATATTTTTATTTTAATTTTAGTTTATTTCTTTATTTTTACATATATTTTAGTTTTATTTTTTAAGTTTTTCTTTTTTATTATGATTTATTCTCAATTTCTGTTTAATTTTATTTTGTCATTTTTTAATATCTATTTATGTTTATTTGTCTCATTCTATGGTTTATTTTTTATAATATCGTTATTTTTTAATTTTTGGTTTTACTGTTATTTTTTATTTAATTAGCCTTTTTTATTATTTATTTAAACATAGTATTTTTCCTATTTCTTTTTTTTTAGCTAAACTTCTGAAAGTACCCAAAATTGTGAGGTTTAACCTCAAAGCCACTTCTTGTGGCTTCCCCTGAAAGTGCTGGAAAAAATTAAATGTGAGTTTGGGGTTAGAAAGAGGGATTGTGTGGGGGAAAAAAGAGTAGGAGAAAAAAAATGGGTATATAAGCTGAAAAAGCAGGGACTATATAAGGCATAAAAGTAGGGATCTGGGGAGAAAGGGGGAATTACAGAGAGAAAAAGGGGAATTGAGGGGAAATGGAAAATTGTGGGACAAAAGGGAGAGTTGGGGAGAAAAAATGGGAAATTTGGGGGGAAAGGGAGAATTTGGCTGAAAAAACCGTGAGATTTAGGGAGAAAATTTGGGATTTTGAGCAGGAGAGGAGGAATTTGGAAAAAAATTGGGAATTTGGTGGGAAATGGGTGATGTGCAGTGAAAAACTGGAATTTTTGTGGAAACAGGGGAAACAGGTATGATTTTGGACAGTTTGGGGGGAAATCAGAAATTTGTCAGAAAAACTATGAAACTGGGGGGAAAGGGATGATTTGTGGGCCAAAGGTGGATTTTTGAGGAAGAAAGCAAAACTGGGGGAAATGGGGAATTTATGTGGAGAAGGGGGGAATTGGGAGGAAAACAATGAATTTGAGGAGAAAAAAGGGAATTTGGGGTAAAAAATGTTGCTTTCAGGGAAAAATGTGAATTGGGATTAAAACCGTTATTTTGAGCGTAAAATAGGAATTTGGGGGGAAGGAACTTTTGATGGGGAAAAGTGGACTTTAAGCATAAAAGGGGGAGTTGGGAAGAAAAGAAGGGGGAAAGGGGGAACTCAGAGGACAAAAAGTGGGATTTAGCGACAGAAAGCAGGATTTTTGGGTGAAGGGGGAATTTGGGGGGAAACAGGTATTTTGGGAGAAAATGGTTTCAGGGAAGAAAGGAAGGGTTTGGGGGAAAAAAGGAATATTTTTGAGGAAAAAGGGGAATTTATTGGTAAAAAAGGGTAATTCGGGGGAAAAAGTGCAATTTCAAGGAAAAGGCATTTTGGGAAAAAAGGAAATTGGGAAGGGAAATAGGGATTTGGGGGCAGAAAAAAGGTGATCTTTGAAAAAGAAAGAGATACTTGGGAGACAAAAAGAAGGATTTGGTGAAAAAGAAGGTGAGTGGGGCAGGAAAAAGGGGGAATTTGGGGAGAAAAAAGGGAGGCATTTGGAGAAAAGGGGAATTTGGGAGGATATGTAGAAAAAAAAAGTAAATTTGGAGGGGAAAAGGAGGACTTCAGGGGGAAAAGGGTGATGTTGAGAGAAAAAGGGGACTTGGGGGGGAAAAATGGAGAGTGAGGGAATAAAAAGGAATTGTGAGAGTGAAAATGGGGATTTGCAGTGCAAAAAAAGGGAATTTGCAGAGAAAAAAATGGGGAACTTGGGAGGGAATGCAGGAATTTGGGGTAGAAAAGGGTACGTTGTGTGGAAAAATGAGGAATTTGCAGGCAAAAAAGGATTTTTTTGGGGGGAAAGGAAGCAATTAGAAGGGGAAAAAAGGGGAATTTGAGAGGAAAAAAAAAGCAGGGGAGTTCAGAGTTAAAAAGGATTTTTTGAGGGTCTGCTCACCTTGACCTTGCGTGGATGCTCCTGGCTCATGCTGATGGTGCTCCCATAGACCTCCAGGCTGACCGTCTTGGTGAAGGTCACAGCGCGGCTGCCACGGTGGTTGTTCTCCACAGTGATGTTGAAGGGGACCAGCATGGGTTTGGGGGTGCAGAGGGCAGCAAACTGGTAGATGCAGGAGCCCTGGAAGTCAAACCTCCTCCCATCAAAGGTGGTGTAGTGTGGATCACCTGTCCCAATGCAGGTGTAGTGCTGGTTGGGTTCACACTTGGACACGCCATTAACCGTGACACACTTCTCCTGCGGTTTACACTTTGCAGGGTTACATTTCACTGTCCCCACACTCTCACAACGGCACCTCTTTCGGCAGCTACCATCTTCCCAAAATTCCTCATGGACCTTGTAGGAGCGATTGTTGTGGAAACAAGCAGAAGTAGTGCTGGAAGGGCTGAAGGTGCTGGAGGAGTTGGAGGTGCTGGATGTTCTGGAGTTGCTGGAAGTGCTGGAGGTGCTCAAGCTGCTGGAGGTGCTGGAGGTGCTGGAAGCGGTGGTTGGACTGATGCCTATAAGGGATTTAGAGTCCATGAGATACACAACAGGGAGGACCCCCAGGAAAATCTCTACGTAATTCCATGTGTTATGGACAAATGAAGTCATATTAGTGAGACTTTGGGGTGTTTTGGTGTGAAAAGACCAAGGCAAGCATTTCCCATAATGGAGGTGTTGGTTACACTGACACTACAAAAGACCTGGTGCTCATGTGACACCCAACAGAGGCAACCCCTTAGGAAAATCCCAGGTTAATTCCATGGGTTTGGGGCACCTGGGTCAGATCAGGTGACTTTTGGGATGTTTAGGGGTGAAAAGCCAACACAACCCTTCCCTAGCATTTACACTGACGTCTATATGGAATGCCTATAGGATCTGGCAGGAATGGCCCTCGTGAAAATGCTGGTCTAATTCCTTGAGTTATGGACACCTGGAGTCAGATCAGGTAGACGGGTGAATTTGGGGATTTTGGGGGTGGAAAGACTATCACAATCCTTTACTTTCCTGAAAATGCTGATTACATTGATACCTACAACCACCACTATGGATCTAGGCAGATCCCCACAGCTGAATTCACACATAGATCCTCTTCTCTCTTGCCCAAGATCCTTGGAAACCCCCAGATGAACTCACCACACCCCTTCACATCCCCTGGAGTCTGCTGGTGTCCACAATCTTCCTGGCATAAGGGATCTTTCCAACTTTCTGCCCAATCCTCATCACCTTCACCAGGAATACCATTGGGAACCATTGCCTCATCCTCTGTATCCTCATTGAAGTTGCCACAGAGGCCACAGGTGGCCCCAAAATAGCTGCTGGGCACTGCCACCATGATGACCTGGTCCTCATCGTAGGTCACCTGCAGCCCAAAATCTGTCTGGAGGATGGTCCAACCCTCATTTTGGAAAATCCGTATTTTTCCTGCTTCCAAGGTGGCTGGAAGGTCCATTGGTGTGTTGTTGACCTAGCAGAGGCGAAGGGGAAAAAGCAGCATTAAAACTCAGCAGATGGTTCCCAAGATCCTGGAAACCACATAAATACAAACAAGAGGAGAAGTGCTTTTGGGAATAATGAATTTTCATTAAAATCAGGATTTGTGCCCTGGTTTCACAAGATCCACAGCAAGAAAAGCTCATGATCCTAATTCAAATCATTTTTCACACCATCTGAGCTTAAAATCTGTTTTGTGTTGAGACCATGATTGGTAGAAGTGAGATCTCATTCAGAAAAATTGATGGGTATATAATTTAGACTTCATTTTGGGTGAGTTTCTGCATCTTTGGTGAATCAATGTAGAAATCTGACCTTAATATTGACTCACACCCCTAAAAACTGCCTTCTTTTTCTGGCATTTAACCCCAAAATGAGCACAGGTTGGTTGGACAAACCTGAAATCAGGGATAAAGCATCTTTTCCTTGGTTATGATTTGATTGGGAATGGAAAAATTCCCCAAACTCTATGTGTTTGGTGGCTTCAAACTTTAAAATAACCTTTTTGGTTTTATCCGGAATTTAACCCAAAAATGGGCTGGAGAGACCTCACATTGTGGATAAAAGGCCTCTTTAGTCAAGGGTTGTTTGGGAATGGAAAACCAAAAATCAAAGTTCCATGTGTTTGGTGAGTCTGCTTATTTTTTAAGATCAACTTCATGGCTGCAATGATTTGTCCTCTTTCAGTTTTTTCTTTGTGTTTTTCATTTCTTAAAGTCAAACTCACTTGGAAAGCTTTATCCACTAGGAATAAGGTTTAATCGGGAATGATGGATTCTATACCTGGGAAAACTCACCTGTACAGTCTTACCCCTCCCAGCACGGATGGAGACGTTGTAGGCATAGGCATAGACATTGGCCAATGGCTCCTCTGAGCCATCCCGGCTCTGCCTCTCCTCCACGGAGAAGGGCTCCAGGGTGAGGTCGGCCCCACAATACCTGCTCAAGGTGTACTTGCAGCCACCACGGGTGGACACGGGGGCCCCATCGAAGGTGTGGTACTGCAGAGGCAAGGAACCGGTGCAGGTGCCCAGGTAATCGTGGCGGCAGGTGGGTGCACCCTTGTCCAGGTGACAGGTCTCCTTGGGGCGGCACTGTACTTTTCGGCAGGGATCTTGGGATTTATTAATGACAAAGGGTTAATTCATATTAATTGATTCTATTATTGATATGCTTACTGATCCATTTAACAGATTTCACAGAATGTTCTGAGGAATCCCAGGGATCAACTCCAACTTCTGAGTGAATGGTCCTTCATCTATGTATTATACATTATTTCCTTCTGTCACTTAATTATATTTATCCATATATTTTCTGTATTCTTGAAAGGTTTCTATACATATAATACATTATATACTTCTTTCAATTATTTAAATTTACGTATGATTTTTTCTATATTATTTTTGGATTTGTATATATTCTTTATATATATTGATTTGTATATTAGTTATTTATTTACATATTGCTCATATATTTCTATAATTATATAGTATTATTATGAATATCATAAATTGAATTCTAGGTAATTATAAATATACATTATCATGGCCATATTGCTTTTCAATTTTTATGATTAGATTTAATTGAACATAATTATTTTAAATATCTGTAATTTATACCAATATAATTATAGATTATTCATCAATAACAAAGTCAACTCACCACTGTCACAAGCTCCCTCTGTTCCATAGAGTTTCCCCTCCCGCGTTCCAAGGCTCCATGCCCCAAATGCTGACGTTTCATGTTCCACTCGATGGATTCCGAATCCATTTCCCAAATTTATACTGACCCACGAATATTCTGTCCCAGGGACCGGCTCCCATGCCGTGCTCCCTAATGGCCGCTGATTCAGCAGTATTCTGGAAGTTTCAGCTGTCTTGGCTACCAGCAGGACACGATTGTTATATCCCTCCAGTGCAACAATGCCATAGGAGTTGCAGTAAGTGGAGATGTCAGGGATGGTGACAAAAAATGGGTTAAAGGTCACTGCACCGTTATTCCCACCATTCCCCAAGAGAAAAACCTGGATGCCGGCATCGGAAGTGAGGAACAAGCCCTTTTTGGATTGGGTGCCATAGAGCACTGCATGATTGGGTTGTAACTGTCGCGTGGTCTCGGAGAGCTCACCGTGACTTTTAACCCGTGTTGGCTGTGCAGCAGAGATGTAGGCAACGTTGGATTGCCCCTGGAAGGGCACCGGTGGCACAATGAAGGCTGTTCCCCATTGGGTGACAGGGCGGAGCTGTTCCACCACGTGATCACAACGGCTCAACCTGCCCACACAGGTGTGACCACTGAAGACAGCTACAGGTCTGTTGGCTACAACCCGTGTTCCGGAAAGATCTGCTGCACTCTGGATTTGTGCCACTTGGAATGGCTCCAGTGGGATGGTGATGGTAGAACCCCGGGGGTGCAATTGGCCACGGAAGGTGACGTCAGCATTAACATGAACATTGACCGTGGTAGGTTGATCCCAAGCGGCCACCACAAATTGGGCATAGCGGGCGGGACTAGGGCTGGGAGTGACCACATGGTATTCTGTCCCCCATCTGTGGACTGGGTAAATGACAGTGGAGTCAGCTGCGGTGGGTTTGTCATTGATCATCACTGCGGTGACAGCAGCAGTGGTCTTCACCACCACGGCGTTTTCAAAAAGTTGACTTCCCACCATCTCAGCTTGAGGTGGGATCTTCACCAGGATTGGCTGGTTAGCAGCCGCCTGTACCGTCATCCGTAATCCAGGTCTTTTCATGGAGATGGTGGCAGTGGTGGATGGAGAAGGGCCAGTGAGAAGGAGCAGGCGAAAGTCACTGCGGAGGGTGCGTTGGTCACTGTTCTGCTGGAAGGCCACCAGGAACTCCTCTCCAAGGTGAGATGGTGCCACAACAGAGGTGACGGGGAGGGCATGGAGGAGAGCTGGGAGGAGGGGAGGAAGAAAAGGAATGGGATGAAGGGGAGGAAAAGAAAGACTGGTTAATCTGATAAATTATTAATTTGATGGATTAATGATTTGATGGACTTTTGATTGATTATATGCATTATTAGCTTTATGATTTGTTGATTTGATGGGCTTTTCTTTCCATGGATAATTAAGTTCATGGACTATTGGCTTGATAGACCTGGTTGATTTGATGGACTATTGATTTCATGGGTCATTGATTGCTGGACTATTAATTTGATGGACTACTGATTTGATAAACTGATCAATTTGGTGGATTATTGATTAATAGATTTTTAATCCAGTGGGTTAATGGTTTGATTAAAAATTGTTTGACCTTCAATTTGGCGGAGCATTGATTTGATGATTCAATCATTTCATGGTTTGTTGCTTCAACAGATTATTGAGTCATTAGATTTATGAGTCAATGGATTATTAAATTGATGGACCGTGTGCTGGATGGACTATTCATGTGATTTTTTGAGGGAATCTCAGAGTTTATGGGGGATTTCTCCACCCTTTTGGAACTTACCCCAGAACAGGACAATCCAGAACCAGCATGACACACCTGCTTTTCCCAGGTTGCCCTCCATGGTGCTCTGGGTGTAAAAGGCAAGACAACAGTCAAATTCTCAGATTGTTTGAAATCTCACTAGAATTTGCTGCAAAATCTCAATTTTTTTCCCTAACCTTACACAAATCCCCAAAATTTCTGGGCTTCATCCTTGCACTCATCCCCAAAATGAGTGTTTTATTGAATGTTCCCCTGAAATCTGTTTTTGTAATTCATATAATCCCAAAAAATCACTATTTGTATTGCACTTAATCAAAAATCTACATTTTAGTGCACCTGACTCCAAAATCAGATGGGAGGGGGGGGCGGGGAGTGGGGAGCATTTTGAAATCCTCTCTCGCATCATCCAAGCTCCTTTTGCTTATTTTTTGCTTTTTTCTTTTTTCCCCTCCCTTTTCCTCCCCATTTTTTCATTTGCCCCTTTTACTTTTGCTGTTTTCCTTTTCCCACTATTCCCCCCTTCTCTTATTTTGCCCCACTTTCCCCCTTCCCCATCTTTAAATTCCATTTTTTCCCACTCAAACAGTCTTTTATCCCCCTTCTCTCCTTTTTTATCTATTACATTTCTTAATATTTTTCAACCTTTTCCTTTTCCTTCTTTTCACTCCCTTCCTTCATGTTTTTCCCTTTCTTCCACTTGTTTCCTTTTTTACCACTTCTCCTTTCCTCCTACCCTTCCCTTGATTTTCCCCTTTTTTCTGCATGTTCTCCTTTTCCTCTCTCTTTTTTCATTTCTTCACTCATTTTTTCTCTATTTATCCCTTTCCAATCCCTTTTTCTTTTTTTCTTCACTTTTTGTTTTTCCCCTTGTCCCTCTTTCCCCTTTTCTTCATTCACACATTTCCCCCTCCTCCCCTTTCTTTCCCCCTTGCTTTTCCCTTTCTCCCCTCTTTTCACTTTCCTCCTTCCCTCCCCACCCTATCTTTTCCCCTTTCCTCCACTCTTCCAGATATTTTCTCCCCCAAATTCCCTCACAAACCTTCCAATCCCACTGCTCTCAGGACCAGGACCAGGACCAGGGCTGGGGTGGGAAGGGGGAGCAGGGGAAGGAATTTCAGGAATTTCCAGGTGGATTTTCCTACTTTAGGGTCTTTCCTGCCAAAACAAAATACCAATTTTTAGATAGAATTTTGCCCTTACCTGCCTCTTGCCCAGTTTTATCCCCAAATTAGCTCCGTATCCCCAAACAGCTCTGTTTTATCCCCAAATCTGTGAGGAAAACACAATCCCAGGGCAGCAGCTCTGGCTCCTCCCTCAATTATTTTTTTAATTTTGGCAGAAACAGGAGGAAAAAACTGACTAATCCAGGCAACCTCAGGGGACAACCCCACCCTATGGCTTGACATAATTTTTGGCTTGAAAAAGTGAAAATAGAGAGAAAAACAGGAATTTTATTAAAACTGATGTAAACAATAGGCATTACCAAATATAGAGGTAGGTTATTTTTGGCTGATGAGGTTGAAATTGTACCAAAATGACAAGCAGGAAGTGGGGAGGAGGACAAAGCTAGGGCCAAAAGCAGCTGAACATGAGGCAGCATGTGCCCAGGTGGCCAAGAAGGCTAATAGCATCTTGGCTTGGATCAGGAACAGTGTGGCCAGTAGGAACAGTGACTGTTCTGCTGTACTGGGCACTGGTGGGCCATAACTCAAATATTGGTGTCAGTTTTTGTAGCCTCATGACAGGAAAGACACTGAGGTGCTGGAACATGTCCAAAGAAGGGAATGGAGAAGGGAATGGAGCTGGGGAAAGGCTCTGGAGCACGTCTGATGAGATGCACCTGAGGGTGCTGGGGCTGTTTAGCCTGGAGCAGACTCAAGGGAGACCTTATCATTCTCTGAACTACCTGGAGGGAGGCAGTAGCCAAATGAGGGTTGGTCTCTTCTCCCAGGCAACCAGAAGGAGAACAAGAGAAAATGGTTTCAAGCTGCACTACAGGAGTATCAGGTTGGATATGACAATTTCTCCACAGAAAGAGTGGTCAGGGACTGGAATGGGCTTCTCAGGGAGATGGTGGACTCACTGTTTCTGGAAGTGTTTCAAGAAATGACTGGACATGGCACTCAGTGCTCTAGTCTGGCTGACCAGCTGGTGTTCAGTCAAAGGCTGGACTTGATGATCTTGGAGTTCTTTTCCAACTTAATGATTGTGTGATTCTGGGAATAGGGGTGAAGTGGGGGCAGAGGTAAAGTTGTGTCTTGTGTGTCTTGTATTGCATCCGAGTGGGTTGTAGGAGCCACACTTTTGGGTATTGTCATAGTTTTTGTGTTGTTTGTTTTGCATGGGATGTGAAGTGTTGGATGTGTGTGGTTTCGTGTTAGAGGATGTTATGAGTGCAATATTTTGCTGGAAGAAATGGGAGTGTCAAGATGAATATTTTGTGTGTTGTGCATGTGTGTTATATACACGTGACTTCATACTATGCAAAACCTCAGGAATGAACACCCAAAAATGCAAAAACGGCTGAACTCTGGCACATTTCTCGCCAAGACCCCTTAGATCCCCCAGAACTGTGGTAACAGTGATGGTCACTCTGGTGTGATGATGTCACCACTGGTGCCATGACAATGACAGTGACATGGACACTACAATGTCTTGACTGTGATTTTATTGCTCTGGCAGATGTGGACACAACCTTGACCTTTGCAGTGACTTCATCAGGGACAACAGTCGCAATGGGGATGTTCCTCCACCCCAGACCCCTTGATTCACCTACAGGAGATACCAACAGCCCAAGAGGAAGAATCACTTTCCCCTAAAAACCCCATTTCCTAAAAAAATTCTCAGTTTTCTCCCAAATTCCCAGTTTTAAAAGATTTCCACATATTCCCCTCAAAATTCACAGTGTTCTCCCATATTTGCAAATTATTCCATAAAATCCCTACCACCCTCCCCAATTCCAAATTTTAACAATTTCCCAATTTTTCCCCAAATTCTCAGTATTCCTCCCCAATTCCCACTTCTCCCCCCAAAATTCCCAATTTTCCCTAATAAATTCACAATCTCTCCCTGAAATTCCCAACTTTCCTCCAAAAATCACACATTATTCCCCAAAATCCCCACTTCTACCTTTGAATTCCCAAATTTCCTCCAAATTTCCCACATTTTGTCACAATTCCCAACTTCCCCCATCCCCAAATCCTAACTTACAACCAGCAGTCGTTGTCATTCAGCTGGGGTGGGTCCACACCGGTCACCTGGAAGTTGTCCACCCGGAAGACCCAGCGCCCTGGCACATTAACATTGGAGGTGGCAGTGATGTTGATGATGGCATCGGTTTGGGATCCAGGAATGTTGTAGAAGTTGGTGTCATCACCGCTGTTGAATCCCGCCTAGAAAATTTGGGGGTAGTTTGTGAGGGCTGACCACAGCCAAGGGGGTAGTGAGACCCCAAAATTATGTTAGGAGGTGAGCACTGGCCATTGGTGTCTCTCAAAAATGTTATGGACCGATCCATGACCTTCACCAGCATGATCATCTCCAGAAGCAGGGTGGGACAACCTCAACTTCCCTCCAAAACATAGTGGGCCAACCTCTGACCTTCACCATCCTCATCACCAGAAGATGAATTGGGCCAACGTCTGACCATCATCATTGCCAACATTATCTCCTGAAGATGGAAAAGGACAACCTCCACCCTCACTAAAAATATTGTGGGCTAGTCCCTAACCTTCATCATCATTCCCAGAAAACTAGGTGGGACAACCTCCTCCCCCTTAATCTCCTCCTCCCGACCTACATGTGCTGGGATCCCCCCAAGCCCCGTTTCAGCATCCCCGTCACTTGCTGCCCCTGTGGTCCACTGGATGTCCCAGTAGTTGAGGATGATGAAGAATGTCTTGGAGTCAGTAGTCAGCACAGCCTGGAAGGTGTTGCCCTATGGAAAAGGTCACAGAAGTCATGGATGGAGCATGGAGGTCAAGAAGAGGCCAAGGAGGTCAAGGATGGGACATGGAAGTAAAGGGGTGGGTTACAGAGGTCAAGGAAGGGTCATGAACATCAAGAATGGGTCGTGGAGGGAAAAGGGTGGGTCACGGAGGCCAAAGAGAGCTTGGTCACCAAGACCCACAAGTGGATCATAAGGCCACCAAGTTGGTCAGAAGAAAAATTGAGTGACCTCCACACCCCAACCACAGTCCTCACCTTTGTGGAGATGGAGCCATAGTAGGCCACATGGTCCCAGGTGGCCACAAAAGCCCAGGTGGCAGTGAAGGAGGTTTTAGGGAAGTACTGGTTGATGTCCTGGGTGATGTCTGCCAGCAGTGCCGGGTCGGTGGTCTGGCGGTAGAAGATGTCCCCACCCAGCACATTGTCCACGTCTGCCCAGTAAGGGGCCACAAAGGTGCGCCCGTCCGCCAATGGAAAGGGGTCAGCGGTGTACTGTCTGACAGGGTCGTTGAAGGAGATCACCCCATTGTTGTTCACCTGGAGGTGGCACCAGGAAGGGGTGGGGAAAGGGGTTGGGGGTGCAAAAGTTTGATGTGGGTTGTGGTGTCCTGGAGCTGGACCAAACAAACCACCAAAACTCACCACTCATAAGTCCCTCCCAAGATCCACCAACCATAGGAACACTCATTCACAGGATCTGTGTCCCCCCCCCCCAATACCCATAGAACCCCCTAAGACCCTCCACACACAAGTCACCCCAACACTCTTCAACCCCACAAAGACCCACCCCTCCAGGACCCTCCCAAAACCCATCACCTGTAGGTGTCCACAACACTCACCACACACACAACCGCCAAGAACCTCCCCCACAAGACTCCCCCGGGCCCCTCCAACCCCCACAAATGCTCCCCAACCTGATCAAGACCCCTCACCCACCTGAAGAGTTTTCAATGTCCCAAAATAAACCCCTCTATGAACTCAGCCAGAGTCCAATTTGGGAGTGGTGGGTTGGGGTGGGGAGGGACACACAAAAGGAAAGTGAAGTAGAAATGAAGAAAATTTGGGGGAAAATTAAAGAAATTCCCCCAAATGTTGAATTTTGAGTGACTTACAAAGAGGGCTTCATGGGTTTTGCCATAGAAGGTGAAGGGAACAGAAAGGGTGATTCTCTCAGATGTCCCATCATCATTTTTGGGGTTTGTCTGGTCGCCCTTATCCGGTCCATAGGGATAGAGCAGGGACCCTGTGGCAAATTCAGGATTTGAGAACTTGCCTCCACAAAACACTCCACTATATAGATATTGGGGTGAAAGACATCAGATTTGGGGTGTCTGTGTTGTTGGACACCTAAAAATGGGTTTGTCTTCTACTGGATGTTCAAGGTGAAATTGAGGTGGGAGGGAATTACCCCACGAAAATTTCCTAAGAAACACATGGATTTGGGGAGAAATAGTGGGAAAATGGTATGAAGTGAATGGAGAAAAGCTTGATTTAGGTGGAAAAAATAGTATTTAAGGCAAACCTCCCCAAATTCACCTTTCTCGGATGAGGTATTGGTGTCCACCACAGACCCTGCAGAAGAAATAGCAGGGGAAACATGAGTCAGTCTATCACTTCTCTAAATAGGATAGAAATTACAACTGTTTTTCAGAATTTACCTAAAATCAGGAGGAGGAAAACAGCAGAGGGTAACATCCTTGACCCTAAAAAATTGCAACAATAGGGGAAAATTTAAAAACAAAAATAAACTAACAAAAAGCCCCACAACCTCCTCCGAAAATGACCCAAAGTGATGATGCAGCAGAAAGAGCCTCTGGAGGCAAAAAATTCCAAATTAAAACACCAGTCAGAAACTCTTCTCTAGAATTTTGTAGGAGAAGTAGGAGGAAAACATGTTATTTTAAACACTTCTTAAAAGAATGGAAGTATTTGGGAAGTTGGCATTTTAATGAAGTTTAATTTAAGTATTCATGTCATTTAATTTTGGTGGGTTTTAACTTATTTTTTAAATTTCTTATTTAATATGATTGAACTTTTTAATTGAAGTTGTCAATTTAATTTTTATTTAATTTAATTTTAAATTTTTAATTCTATTCTAACTGACTTTTTTGACATCTTATTTTAATTTGATTTCCATATATTTTCTATATATATGGATTCTTCTTAAATTTTTATTTAATATTAAGTGTTTTCCCTTTTGTGTGCACAAACTGAGGATTTCTTTGCCCTTTTGCCCCCTTTTTTGCCCAAATTCAGGATTCTATGCCTTCTTTTTCCTGCATGAAATTTGAATTTTTTTACCCTTTTCCATGCATTTTTAAGTTATTTAAAGAGAGAAAGCTTCCTTAAACCCATGAAATATAAAGAATTTTAAGAGACAGAATTCCAGGAATGACCAAATCCCCACCAGAATAAAAATTTCCTCACCTGGATTCTGATGAACAGTAGAACCAGGGCCTAAAAATGAGCTCAAACACCGAAAAATGCTGGCTTTTGCCTTCTCGTGCTCCTTCTTTTATCAAAAAGAAACACGGAAACATGGAGTTTGCCAACTTCCCGCCCACCCAAGCTCTCTGAGCTCTCCCAGGATTTTTTATAAAGGGGAATTGGAGTTCATGGGTTGTGGATTTTTGGCTTGTTCAGATTTCTTTGTTTTTAAGCTCAGAAAAGACTTTTTTGGAATAATTTTGGGGTTCTGGAGACACCTCTGGATCCCTCATCATTTCGTATAGGTTTTTTTACTCCCAAAATAGTAACTTTCAGAAATTTCAGGATGTGATGGCTCCTGGGTTTCTTTTCTGCTGAGAAACAGCACCATTCTCCCCGTCCAAATACTCCAGAATTTCCCTCAATGTTGGAGTTGTTTTACAGCATTTACTGCAGAGAAAAAAAATCCTTAATCCTTGCATGTTTGGATTCTCAGGAAATTCCCCCTTTTCCCCTCATTTTTTACTCATTTCTCACTTGTTTTGAGGGCAATTCCCATCCTCTTATTTGATTTTAGACAAAAAAAGTCCTTTTTTATATTGTTATTTTTTGTTATTTTGATGTTAAAAAATGAATCCTTATTATGTATTTTGACCTTTTTTAAAAGAAATTAACATCTGTACTTTTCTGGATTTTTTTTTAAGGAAGAAAAAACTGTTATTCTCTTTATTTTAAGGAAAAGTTCTTACTCCATACTTACCTGGAGTTTTATAAATGTTTTTTGCAGAATAATGTCTTAATAGCTCTCCTTTTCTGTTGCTTTTGTTGCTGTTGTTGTGGTGGGTTTTTAAGGAAAGATCAATTTTTATTTGCTTTTCTTTTAAGAAAAGTCATTTTTCCTAATTCCAGATGCATGTGTTTAAGCTCTTTAAAGGGTTTTTTTGAAGGGCTGAGAGCCAGGCTGTCTTTTCCAGAATTCTTAGCTAGGATTTTTCTCATTAGTTCTGGGACAAAACGAGACAGCTTTGGGTCTGCCCGCCCCGGAGACACTGGTTGAGGGTTGAAAAGGGGGCAGTGATTCTAAGGAATTAACTGAATTTTGGAGCAGTCTATATAGGGGAGAGTCAGATGGGATGTGGGTCCTACACCTATTGTGCCACACCTGTGGGTCCCACACTCATCTTGATGTCCCTGTGGGTCCCACACCTCTCACAACATACCTGTGGGTCCTGCACCTATCACAAAACTCCTCTGGGTCCCTCACCCATCACGACATCCCTGTAGGTCCATCACTTATCATGATATCTCTGTAGATCCATCACCTGTTACAATATCCCACTGTGACATCCCTTATAGGTCCTGTACCTATTGCAACATCACCTGTGGGTCCTCACCCATTGCAATACCTCTGTGGGTCCTGTAGAATTTGCAACGTTCCTGTGAATCCCACACCTATTGCGACATCCCCATGAGTGACAGGATCCAGCTGCCCATTCCCAAATTCTCGAGAATTTTGGAGTCAATTTCACAACCTGCCCCACTCTGGCCAGATGTGGTAACTGGTCAGAGTTTAATGCTTAGCCCCCTCTTTCCCCCCTAAATGTTCCAGGCTGAAAGGGAAAACCCAATCCTTCTCTCTGCTGTGCAGGCTCCCTGTTGACATCATGATGTACTAGGGGGGTGTCCCACATCCAGCAGGGTGTTCCATATCAAGAGGGTGTCCCTGTGGCACTTCCCAGCAACCGCTGCAACGGTGCTCCCCTGGGATGCTCCTCGAAGCCAGGTGTGGGACATCTGCAAATCAGCAGGAATAAATTGCTGTGTGACTTTGTTGGATTGAGGAAGGATGCGATGACAGTAGTAATTCTGCAAGGGTCTTGCAGGTAGAAGCAGAAAAAGGTTAATGCTGAGTCATCTTGTACCACTGCTTTAAATCTCTGCTGACAAGTGGGGTGAAAAGCAGATTGTTTGAAAACTCTTGCTGTTAGTGTGTTCTGGTGAGGTTTGTTTGGTTTGTGGCTGGTTTGCTTCTTTTTATCTTTCTAATTTAAGACTTGGTATAATGCTTGGCTTTTGTTTGCGCTGCTAATGCTGGGATGAACCTCAAAATTGCACTTCTACTTGCCAGAAATGATGCTAATGCTGATTTTAAAGCTTGTTCTCATTAGCATCTTCCTGTCTGGGGATATGAATGCTGAAAACATCATGCCAATTCCAATTAGTGTGAAGTGGCAGTTTGTGTTTGCTCTAGATTGGAACAAATTTTAAACTCAGCTTACATATTTATATATGTAGTATTTATATATGTAATATTTATATATGTTAGCTCAGTAGTACGTAGTATGCAGTTTCAATTAAAATAACTGTTTCCTTCTGAAATTCAGTGTTTTTTCCTATCTGCTGTGAGAAACAGCTTTGCTGGTCTGCTATCCACATGTGTCCAGAAAAGATATACGCTGGAAAGTCAAGTCTTTCAAGACCACCTGAAATTCTGGATGGCTTCCTTGTGGAGTATCCAACTTTCAGCTACTGAAGAAGGTTCAGTCAAATGCCACAAATTCTGTCTGCTTAGAAAAGTAGCTGTTTAAACACCTGAAATCAGGTATTTGGATTACTATTAGTTTTAAAATCTTGGCCTTAGAACATGGTGCTGTGAATCTTTTTTGGTGCATTTGGCCTCATGAGAAGATTGTTCTTGTCATAATGCAAACACCTGGAACCAGCAAGAGTTAGAGTGGATAAACACAAAACACAAACAATGTAATAGACATCCAAGTCAACCACTTTTCATTCTGTGTGTCTTCAAGGCTAAATAAGTGCTTGAATTTCAAAACAAATTTGGTGTCTATAGGGAAGGAGGGACATTTACAGTTACAAGAGTTTTACTCTAAATCCAGGAAGAAATGTTGGCTTTCTGTATGACAGAGAGAAAATGCCTTCCAATATCTTATGTGAAGTGCTTTGAGACCTGGTGCAAATCCCTTTCTCTGGTATTTATTTTTGTTATTTTTCCTAATGGCAAAAGAGTTTGCAAACTTGAACATCTTTCAGAATTTTATCCTTATCTCAGTCCTCTGAGGAAGTTAAATATCACTGATTGCATGCAACAACTAGAGAAAACAGATGGTGGGACCAAGGAAAGACATTCCAAATGCCTAATTTAAGCAGAAGTGCTGGGCAGGTGAGGTAGTATTAAACCATCTTCCTTCTCTGCCTCTTCCCTCCAGAGGTGATCATGGAACACTGATATGTTCACAGGGAATTAAGCTCACTTCCTTCTGCCTCAGCAGCTGTGACCCTAAGCACCAGAACTGCATTCCTTTTCGGGTTCAGAGAGGGAGCTGACACTCCAGTCGTACTTTCCTTCTGGAAACCTCACACCACAGCGTTCCAGCACCGTGGTTTCTCTCACTTTGCTTTGAAGCCTCTGGAACGGGCTGTGGGCAGAGCTGTGATGCAGGACTTAGTGAAACACTGTCTGATTTGATGTGGCAGTTCTTGTAATTTGCTTTTTGTTGTGCTTAATGATCTCTATCACGCAGCTGGCATAAGCGTTGCTTGAACGACTGCCTGTAGTGCCCAAGGGCAGCCTCAGTCGGGTGAGGAAAGCGCAGTGTGGCATTTTTTAATCAGGGTCTCCAGACTGCGGCAAAGACAGTCTGACCCCGTTACGGCTGACATGCCATCTCCAGAGAGCTGGAATGCCACCATCAGTCACTGTTGCAGACACCTGCCTGCTGATGGACCGAGTGTGATTGCCTGGCTGCTCGCTGGGTGCTCCTTATCTCCGTTTGACTCCTTCAGGAAACCTGCTGGGGGTGCCAACAGGTTTTCTGATCAGACTCTGCACAGCCTCAGCAGCCCCAGGGATGCAGCACAGCTGCCACTCGCTGCTCTGCAGCAGCAGGAGAGCAGTGATGAATGGTTTAGTGTTGCACAGAGTTTACTTCATAAATAGCTGTCAGCGCAAGATCATAGTGAAAGTGCCTGTATCTGCTGTCTGCTCCCTGGTGGTTTCTCTGTTTGTTTTTAAATCCCTGTGCTTAAACTTCTCATGCCCCCTAATTAGGGGCGAGACAAAAGAGACACCAAGAACATCTCCCTGGTTGATATTTGGCTTTTATTGGTGTTTATCCTTAGCTGCATGAATTTTTTTTTGCAATGAGCCTTTGTAAAAAGAAGGGAAATGCAAGGAGATACACAAAGCAGCTCATTTACAACTTTGTAATAAAGGTCTTAGCACACATTACTAAGTTTGTAATTCAACTGGCTTATCATACTTTAGAAAATGAAAATGAAAAACAAGGATTAATCTCCTATTTAAAACAGGCTTGTGTGTGACTGCCTCATCAAAACTAGCCAATGTTTTATTAACAAATGCTCATTTTAAAAAATTCTACCTACAAAATGAGACAGGTTGCATCCTTACTGCTAAAATTTTGCTGGAGATAAAAGCTCAGATTTAAAAAAATAACATAAATCTCATAAATTCCACTTCCATTCCCCTATTTATGTGAACAATTCACAATTTATTTCCAATGCTTAAAATAGTTTAGAAAAGAAAGCAATTTCTTTTTTTTTTTTAACTGAAAATAACATAATTCAAAACATGCTTGATTTCAAATCTTTTACAATTTTAAACTGCAACTTTCTTGGCAAAAATAACTATTCAGAATTGGCCAAAATATTTCAAAGGTGCAAATACATCTTAGTCACAACTTAGTTCTATGTCATGTGGAACAGATGGGCTTCGTGTTTAGAAGGCTTAAACTTTGAGCACATCACAATATGTCAGTAACTCTACTTTGCACTACACATTTGGTTTTACATGCAACCACTTCAGCCCTGAATCTAGTAATAAGGAACACAGGAATCATGTGTGCAAACTGGCCACGAAACAAAAAGCTGGTCTAACAAAAGAACAAAATATTTTAGGATTCAATTTCAACTATTTACTAGGCATTTATTTGTGAGTGAATTATATTTGCTTTGGATGGATCTGTGCATTATGGTGCAACTCAATAATCTGCCAGGATGACAGCTGTCCTATGCTGTGAAAAGTTGACCAGCACTACATTAAAAAGGAATTTTATCTGTTGCCAGCAATTTCCATCTACAATCAAGATTAGGAAGCTCAAACTACACAGCTAACTAATTTGGAGAAACTTTATTTTGATCAGACTACAGTGTCTTTTTGTGATGACACTGAACACTTCACAATATACTCAGACTTTCTACAACCCAGGAAAGCCTGAAAGCAGCCAGGTAGAGTAGATTTTGTAAAAAAATTGCATTAACCCTTGACTATTTAGTTCACAATGTGTTAAAAATAACATTTTCAGGAGCATTAAGAGTTTTTTAACTCTAAACAGTGAGACACAATTGAAAATAGTGTCCCATTGGAAAACTTTTGCAGGATAGAATACAATGTTCTGCATTAAAAAGGTGGGGAAGGTACTGGATATGGTATATCCTCCTTCCTCTTTTTTTATTCCTGGCAGTCAGTCAGATAAGCTTGACTGTCACTTGCCAAATCCTCTCCTTGCTGCTTTATGCATTGTTTACGCTAATGGTTCAGTTCTCACACTTAGCCTGTCAGTACTCTGAATCAGAATTGAGTTTTGATTGTACCTGTGTACAATTAAAAGGGACAAGCTGTTCACACTTCTTATGAGGGAAGGGCTTTATGCAGTGGCCATGGAACCTGACCATCTCCAGTTGAATCAACCCTGATATTTAGTAACTCAAGACTTGGGAAGACAGCTTTCAGAGGTTCTGTGGGATTTAGAAGAGCAGATTTTGTTGAATGTGTGTTTTTGGCCTTGAACGGTTTTTTTGACTGTTTAACACAAATGCTGTAATTAAAATTCGTATTGAAACTCTCTTTTCAAACAGAGAAATTTCTCAGCTCTCTGTATGCAGCTCATGAAAATGAGAACACTGCAAAACAAAGCTTAAAACTTTGAGCTGTCTCGAGTGACAAGAACACCCATGAAAATTACTACATGCCACCTTATGTTTCCACATGGGATGTAAGGAAGCAGTTGCTGTCTATCCTGCAGTGTCAGGAATTCAGTTACAAAAGCAGACATAGCTTTGTCCTCTATGAAATGTTAAAGACCAGCTCTAATTTTAACAACATCACGACAGATACCTCATGTATCATTTATAACATGTCCTTTTACATCTGGTGTCTTCCCTTACTCTTACTGACAGATTCCCATGTTCAACATAGTATCCAGCTTTGACTTATGACATGGTAAAACGCCTCCACAGGGGTGCTGCTGTTTTCTTTCCTCAAAATAGCCTCTGCCTTCCCCAGGTGATTACTGTCATAGTCTTTTGAAATTCCTTGAATATTCAGGTGCCTGAGAACTCCTGGTGTCAGTAAACTCTCAGTGTGACGTTCTATATTGACAGCAGGGGTCTGTCTGTGAATGGATGAGCGAAAAGGAGCGAAGGTGACTCAAAGGTGCAAATGGCAGTCTCACTGAGGCATTACAGTTCTGGGAAAATTTTAAAAACACTTGGTTAAAAGCTTCTCTGCCAATTAAGAGTTTTAAATGAAACAAGCAATAATGTTCTTGTACTGCACTGGGCTGGGGTGGAGCATTCTTTCTTACACTAGTATGGGTCTGTGTTTCAGATCTGGAACGAACAGACAACGCTGGTGTCCTACTGTACAGTGTTTGCACAACATTAACACCTTCTTTGCTTCTCCCTGCTCTCTCAGAGAGCAGGTGGAGTTTCACGAGGTGAGGGGATTTGGCACAGCCAGGAAAATCAACTTAAAGTGAACAAAGCTGTATTTCCTATCATTTCCATATGTATCATACTCCATTATCACACAGTATTATGCTCATCAGTGCAACTGCAGGAGGGGGAGAGGAGTTTTTGCCTAAGTAGGCACTGCTTGGAGACTGTTTGCTGAAGGAAGGTTGTGGGTTGCTGCCTTTGCATCTGTTTTCTTTTTCCTCCTTTATTCCGCCTTTATTTATTAGATGGCTTTTATGTGAACCCATAAGCTTTTCTGGTTTTTGATGGTGTGAATTCTCTTTCCTATCCCTCTGACAGAGATTGAGCAAGCAACTGGGTGGGGGCTTAGTTGCTGCCTAGGGTGAACCCAGCACTGTCTCCAACTGGCTATATAGACTACAAGGGACTTACCTAAAGTACCTTACAAAATGAAGCAAAAAAAAGAGACTCTTTTACTAAAAAGGCCTGAAAAAAAGCCAACAGAGAGGAACACTGGAATGAGTACAGAAACATTTTTCAGCTCTCCTTGATGTTGGTGGTTGTGTCAAGAACTTTTGGAATCTGCGTTCTGTAGTATAGGGCAACAGAATTATGGCCTGATTTTAATAGCACTATTCCAACTGCTAATCTTGACAGGCAATAAAATCAGGCAGTTTTCTATAATTATACACTACTTATAGGCAGTATAGTACTGTCTGATTATCTGTGTTTTTCACAACTATGGATCCGGCTCAAATCAAGTCCAGATCATACTTATCAGGAGTAACACAAGGGTATATGTATATTTATATATATAAGCATGCACTGTGGAGTAAAAGTTGTGGAACTGCATAGCAAAACATTTAGGGCTGACATTTACACTACACAGAGTCAATGAGTTTTATTTAGATTAGGCTTGTCCTGTGGACTGAAAACTGCAGGAGGTGAAACGTATCAGGAGACCCTCGGGATCGTAGGTTTTGGTGAAATCTTTTCAAGAAGAAAACTCATCATCATGGTCTGAAAGGGCTCCATGAAATGAATGAGCATGTCATACATGGATATCACTGAGAAAGTCACTGTATAGCCATATTCTTTAGTCTAGATGAACTTGTAATACACCTTTATTATCCATTTATAAATAGGCAGTTTCAGAAAAGATGTTGGCATTTCTTGCAGCCACAATCAATACTGATTCCTTTCATTAAAATTTGAATTAACGCTTACAAGGTCTAAGCTGTATTCTAATTCATTTTAATCATTTAAGAGGATTTATGGTAATAGATTAGTAAGTTTTTTGTCTGGAGTGAAACATGTCTTTTACATAGTCCTTATGCAAGTCCTGCCTTCCTGCCATCTGACATTTACAAAATGTTACTTTCAAGAGGACTAAAAAGATTGATCAGATTTACCAAACTCATTTGTGTTTAATTATCTCCCGCTATTGTTTTGTTGTGTTCTTGTTGAAGAAAGGGATGTTGGTAAGCAAAGAACTGATCCTCCATGTGGACAACAGTGTTGTAGGAACTGGGGCAGAAAACAGTGGTTTTAACTAAGACTTCCAGGTGATTGAAGCAGCCCAAGCCAAAAATGGCGTAAAGCTTGAAGGAATTGTGAGGTAGGTGATTCAGCTGGACACCCTTCTCTAATGCAAACAGTAGGATCCAGCTGGGCACGTCCAACTAAAAGGTCACTGAGCCTTTACTTTAGTGAGATGAAATGTTTGTGGTTACTGGGAGACTTAGCTGGGAACTGCTGGCAGAACACATCTGAGGTAAATACCTCAAAAAACCCAGAAAGTCCACAGGAATTTTCATTGCACACACTCCCCTCCCCGCCACCCCCCCCCCTCACCTCCCCATATATTGGTGTAGATTGTCTGAGAGAAAATGTAAATAAAGGATTTGTGCTGATGCATCCTTTGCTTCTTCTCCATTAAATCTATTTCCACGTGGGGGTGGATGAGAAGTAATGCTCAAGAGTAGGGCCCTGTTCCAGAGCTCTCTGATTGTCACAGGTCAGGTGTAAAGGAATTCAGTCATTGAGTTCCCCTTTATTATACAAGCATCACAATGTTGATAACAGCTCCTTTGGTCAGTAAAATAATGCTTCAATAGAGTTCATACCAGAAAAATTATTTTTTTATGTTTCTGCAAGAAGAGGCAGATTTTGACCATCATTTTGCAAGGTGAAAAGGCAACTGGAGGCAGCAATTCCAGACTAGCTGGAAGTGGTAGCAGACTGTATAAATGTGGGTTGTCCATCTAGAATGGGCAGACACTTCAGGGGACCTACAAAGATCCCAGCTCTCCAATGTGCACTTTCCACATGGAGGAATATCCTGCTCTCCTGGGTTGGCAGCAGGGCCTTGCACAGCTGTCCAGAGCCAGAGTCAGTCTCAGCCCCTGCTGATGTTTGCATATTTTCACTGTGACTTGTCTAATAAGTATTAATTATTTCTGTATATTGTACCTATAATAGTTACCACAGAGTTTTTCCATTTTACACATGGCAGAGGAGGTTAATGACCTGAAATCTCACAAGCACTGTATCATAATTATGTCAGTCATTAAACCTCTAATGGTAAGTTTGAAACATGGAAGAGACAAAAGCTTGTCTCGCTGTTCACTCATGCTCCAAGATGCCCTGGACATTTTTATATTTGCTGAACACAGTAGAGGCCAAGGATGTTAAACGTCACACAAAAATGAGGTTGGCAGATCAGTGGTGTGTTTCACCTAATACTCCACCTCCGAAATTATCCACTCTTGGAGGGAGAATTACTGTGATATCTAAAGAGTGGCCTGGCTAGCAAGCAAGGACATGCTGGTTCCATTTTTCCCAGTCAGTGGTTACTTTTATACCTGTGGACATGATGACACTTCAGCCTTTTTTGTCTTTGTTTCTTTTGCCATGTACCTTCATTAATTACTGCAACTGAAAGAATTTAACCACAAAAGCTGTATGATCAGGACAATGAGGCCCAGCCTTGCTGTTGCTGTACAGAAAAACCTGCAAAGCCACAGAGACCACTATTTAGTGACCATTTGGAGTATTTCTGGTAGTTTCTATGTTCATTGTAAGACTACTAAAGACATATGTACATTTTGCTTGAATTTTACATCCAGTAGTGGTTCAAATCACCACTTCTTCCACTGAAATTGAGAGCTACTGAGGAAACTACAGGGTGGTTTTGACACTTTTGTCAGTCAGCTGAATGTTTCAGGCTCAACCTAAATTTTAATTTTGAAACATCAGTTTAAGAAAACCAAAATTCAAGGAATGCACATTTGCACTGAAGCTTTTTATTTCAGTTTTAAACTTCAGAAATATAAAGAGAAAAATCTTGCAAACTTATATTGTTTGCCAATATATGGGATGATGTTTAGCTGGAAAAGAATTTTAATGAAATTATTTAAAGAAATCAGCCTTGCTTATTTATTTTCAAGATTTTGTGGTTTATTTTTTAATTAATTTTGTACTGCAAATTGTTTTAAAATGAGAATCTTTCCCTTCCCCTGTTGCCCCGCAATTCCTTAGAGAAAACTCCTGGTGTTTAGGTTTTCCCTTGGCTCTCTTCTTGCCCCAGAGGAACCCCTGGGCTTGCTTCCTGTCGAGGGGCACTGGTGGTTTTCCTTGAGTCCCTCAGCCTACAGCAGACCATGAGCTTGGAGTCCCTGGTCCTGTGCGGTGGGGCTGGGGACAATCACAGTGTCACAGCCTCAGCTGGGGAGGCAAGGGCAGAGGGGATGGTTCCTTTGGGGGACTTGGGAGAAAGAGCAAGATTTACAAAAAGTGGGAAAACTGTGGAGAGTGGAAAATATTCTGATAATTTGTTTTTCCAGATTAAAAGAAAACCACACTTTTTTGAAAATGCTGGTCACTAAAAACATCAAAATCACATAAAACGAAATTAAATGTAGTTGAAAAACTGGGAGAGTGATAGACATCAAAATCTTTATCATAAAACTACATATCCCTAATAAAAGCCACACTTCTGTAAATGAAAATCAAAATATTTTAACAATAATGATGAAACCTACTGTTCTAAATTAACATATTAAAGTATTTTAATTAGAATAAATATTATTTATACTATTATTTAAACAAATATTCAATTCTTAAAGAAGCACAAGTTACTTTTATCAGTGTGCTTGCTTGACATTCTGACCATATAATTCAAAAGTCATTCTTGTAACTAAAAAATAACATACTTATAATCCAGAACAATTTTATTATTTGCCACTGATGATAAGTTTAAATTGATCAGAAGTTTCAGAAAACTTTTGGGATAAAACATTAAAGTTCAGTTATGTGAATGAGGAACAAAAAAAGAATTTTTCAGGGGAAGCTAAAGAATGGAATGTATTAATAAGCAACAGGGTTGAAACACTGAACATTATACCATTAAAAGATTGCTGCTAGCATTTCTATTCATAATGTAGAAATATGTTTTAAATGGCTTCTCAGTATTACCATTAGATGTAGACATCATTAGGGGGAAAAAATGAAACACAAAACCAAAACAAAAGAACAAAAAAATAAACAAACACCACTAAAAAAACCTCACACCCCCACCCCCTCCCCAACTAACCAACACCATCCCACCCCACCCCACCGCCCAAACCCAAAAATAAAGAAAATTATTCTGGAGAGAACAAATACTTTTTTTTTCCACAAAAGTTACTGATTTTTTTCATGTAAAAAATTTAATTTCATGTCTTCAATTTTTTAATGTTATATCACAGGCTAACTGTTGATTTTTTTTCTTGGTACAACAACTTTTAAGTCAAACCCTCAAAATGGAGTCTGTCAGAAAAACCTGGTCATTTTCCCATTTGATTCCTTTCTTGAACAATTACACACTTTTTGGTTTTATGCTGATTTGAAATAGGAAAAAAATGTGCTTGGAGAAAATTAACATAACACCCTTCATCCACCTTTATTCCTTAGTTTTTACAAAGAGTTCCACGACTTGATTTCTGTGCACTGGAACCCTTAGATAAAAAATGCTCATTTGCTGGCTGCTGGTATTAACATACTCCTCTCTCCAGAAAAACTCAGAACACTAATATGTAGGCGTGAGTGTAAGTGCATCCCTTAAGGAAAGCTGTTTGGAGGTTCTACCTTAAAGAGAACAGAGCTGCCTGGAGTATGTGTGGTGACTTGTAGCCAATGAGAGGCTGTGATGTATGCAAGGTGAGTTGGTTAACCAATTATGTGTTGGCATGTTGGATATGAGAGTGCTTAAAAGGTGTGGACATTACTGCGTGAGAGAGAGATTTACTAGGATGTGAGTCAGATCTATATCTACTGATGTAATAGGAAATACTTCTACTATGAGCTATGAGAACTGTCTCAGGTTTTTTGTAGAAATTATGAAAGATTCTTTCCCATTTTTCTTCCATAATCAATCTGTAGCAAGTATATGTCAGCTGCTTTGGCTTTGGTATTTATGCTGCATTTAAATCTGTATAAACACAATAGTAAATCACATCTTCTTTATCTAGGTAACACTGATGCCATTTTCCTACTTAAATTTCACTGGACAGCAACATCTTTCTCTAGAGTTGTTCCCTGAATAGCGTAATCAACAAAAGTATGTCCTTCTGTAAAGTAGTTGGTAAAAAATCTGCATCTTTCAGCACACAGTGAATGATTCATTCCTTGAATGGGATGTGCCCTGTGCTTGTGAGATTCTAGATTACAAGCATTCAACCAACACTGTGAGAATGAGTGAGGTGTTGCTATTCTTCCTAATTTTTATATTTTTATTATTTGTACGTTTTCCAGATACCCCTGACACTGTACCCTCTGCCCACCCCCAATTAATGATGGCAGCAAAGCATATATATTTATAAATATGCATAAAAAAGGGTGAGAACATGGCCTTGCCTTGCAGGTAAATGATGGGCTCAGTCCTTCCTTCTTAACCCCCCAGTAGCCACATTTCTTCTACCACTAAGGAGTCTTTTTGTCTGACAGCTTTTATTTTCCTTTCTTTTCTCAGCTTCAGTATTTCTATCTAGTCTAAGAAAATTTCAACTGTATTTTATTGCTCCTTCTGCTTCCATAACTGCAGTGCTGGGTCAAATTTATAATTAAAAAAAACCCCAACCAAACAACAAACCAGAGTATGTTTTTCCAAGCATTAAAGGAGTTCTCAGGATTTTTAAATACTGTCATGAAGACTAATGTAGCTGATTTGACAGCACAACTGGAACTGTGGCATGGCTTGATCAGAAAGCAAAAAATGTAAGCTTTTCTAGAATTATTAGAGTTCTTTTTCTTCCCCAAGATTTCTTATTTCTTTCAGAAATGAGCAGGATACATTTTGCAAGAAGAAAGAAACCCTTGAAATTTCTGACAACTCCACTTTTTATGAATAGTGAGTGGTTTAGACCCGTTAGAGGAAAATCTGCTGCTTTTCTCAAGAAATGCTTCTCTGGGACTGTGCAATTACAAGAAATTCAGCTGCTTGAGGACATGGATATGCAATTTGCAATTAATAATTTTTGATGAGTGATGATTGTTTTCATTTTATGATTATAAAAATATGTGTGAGCTTTCAATGATATTTTAACCTTCATTTTCCTTTGGTGTATAACTGCCTCTGAAGTTTAGTGGTAAAACTGGAATTGCAAATATTTGGCAACAGGCAATTTGCATTGCATTAGTTAATTACTTTCTCTGTGTTATTTACACTCATTAATGAGATACTTTCTAAAACTAATTAGATGTCCTTGCTTATTTGCAAAAATATTTTAAAAACATTTCTAATTCTATGTTCACTGCTTTAACTATGTCACTTAATACGAAAGAGAAGCCAGACCACCCATTTCTATAACCTTTAGTTCAGACAAAACTATTTCCACGTCTGTTTAGTGACTGGTTATGTTGCCCAGCATCAGGTACCTTGTTAGAACTTAATTTACATTTGGCAACAATTAAGAGGTTTCTGCTAGAGGAAATTGTAAAAAGAGGAGCATATCAGTTGTTTTTCTCCACTGACTGTGAGGAAAACCCAATAAAGCTGGTACCCCTCTGTGTGAAGCAGGTGTGTTATGTCTCTGAGGATCAGAACTGTGAAACCATATAATATTCCCACAGCAGTATATATGGACAGGAAAGTCATCTCAGGAAGCATCTGACCCAAACCAGAAACCAGGTGAAGAACAATCCCCTGTGCTCTATGTGTGTTAAAATTACTCCCCTGCTCTCCTAGTGAGTGCTGGATCACAGTTGGGATCTGAGTCCACCATTCCACAGGGCAGCGCAGCTCCAGTGTCACACAGCAGAGAGAGGAGAAGGAAATGTCCCTTCTGGAAGTGAGCATTAAACAGAGGAAGACACAACTGCCATGCACAGATGGCAGCTTTCAAATGGAGCTTAGTCTGGTTTCAGAGAGCAGAAAGAATGACCTCTAGTGTACTATGTAAGTATCCTAATTGACTTCCCTTCCTAAAATAATATTGTGTCATTTCTTACAGCTTTTTCCTTGTGGAAAGGCATTTTTCTGCTAAGTCTCATGAGAAGAAGATTAATTTACTTTCTGTACATATTTTGATGACAGGTTCACTTTAAACATTAGATTTTCTCTTTAGATTTAATTTCACATGCTTATGATACCAAGGTCATTTTGTTAGATATTTAACTAGAGGACCTCTAAGAGAACTATTTGCATTTAATTCTGTGGTTGATGTTTGTTCTCCATTTTATGCTGGACTTACAACACAACATTCATGCTGTCTAGAATTAATTTAACTTGCAAATAATTTATCTAATTAATTTACCTGATAAGCCTTCCTGTTTCCTTTTATGGCTTTGTTTTCAACCAATCTGGTGAAATCTAGTGACTCTGACTAACTAAAATACTTTGAAAGTTCCATCAGTACCCCCAAGGTGGGTGTGACAGGCAACACATCTCTGTGGTGTCTGAAGGATGGCAAGATGTCACTGATGCTTCATGGAGTTTAACTGCTTGCAGAAAAAGTGTTAACCATCAATACAAAAATGAGTTCTAGGCTTGAATTATTTGTATCCTTCAAAAAAGCTTATGGGATATGATCCTGGACTTTCTGACCCTCAGAACGCAGCTGGCATAGTCAGTCTTACTCAGTCACATATTCCTTGGGCCTCTCAAAGTCTTGCAGCCTTGGCCTAAAGAGGAGCTGAGTCAGCGTCCGTATGGGATGCTCCAGCAGGAAACAGAAAGTCAGAGACACAGTGAAGAGGAAATTCAGGGAAATAGCTCAATCAATACAACAGCAAAAAGCCCCAACTTGATAGCCTTTCTTTGTGTTTTTTCTTATTGTTTTTATTTCCCCCCCCCCCAACCCCCCACCCTCCCCCTTATTATTTAAATACTGAGGTTCATGACAGCTTGTTGGACTCTCTGTCCTTTTTTTGATGCAAAGGCTGGTGCAGGTTTTGTTTATCAGGCACAGCTATTTTAAACTACTTTCATGACAAATTTTATTTCCCTTCAGTCATTTACTGCAGGGTAGCATCCAGACTTTGCACTGAAAATGTATTGTGGAAAGGACAGTTTATGTGCAGAATGGGTGCACTGGACAACTGCAAGAGTAACAACACTTATTTCAAAGGGATTTTAAAATATGTTCTGATTGTGTTGTGGTACCTCTGAACTCATGGTATTTCTTCTCCTGGAAGCATTCTCAGCTGATAAATCCTGTACCTCTTCTCCAGGCCTCTCACCACCCGCCTTCCCAGCCCTTCCCAACACTGGCTTCCACAGTGGATAAGTTTGCCTGAAGAATATCAGTCCTTTAGGAGAACAGCTCAATGAAAATAAGCCATCTCAAACCCACTCTGGCTGATGTTCAGCCTTCCTCTCGAAAAACTGCACAGTTTATGTCTGTGAATGTCAGAAGCAGAATGCTTCCAGGAGAACTGAGGAGGAAGAAAAGCTGGGCATAAGGCACCAACAATCCATCAGTTTTTTTCATATGGCTGCAAAAGGAACTGGCATCTACACAAGCAGTAAATTTTCAGTAAATAAAGTAAAATTTGATATAAATGGCTGCCTCATTTTATGGTCAGCAAGCAGTGTGGCACACAGAACTGTGAACAATAAAGGGAAATGATAATCATTTACCCAGACAGAAAATAACAAGTTGGTTGAGTTGCCAAGTGGTTGAAACATTAGTGTTGGGAAGAAACAGGTAGTGTTTTATGTTTCAGCCAATTTATAGTAAGTGTTTAGAGTATGTTTGAAAAGGAAAGTGAGAGACTGAGGAAACTTGCCCCTTGAGTGGGGCAATTTTACCAGTGTGGGCATTTTTTCCATTATGGCAGAACTGGGGCAGAAGCAGTAGGATGGATGGGCTTATAACTGTTGTTTTTCACTAACTTCAGCACGAAAATTCTCTGAAGTGTTGGTTCCACAGGGTGCAAGTGCTGAGTCAATTAAATGCATTTTATACCTTTTATAAACACAAATCACTGATCTAGACAAGGAAACAAGAAATTAACCTAATATTCCAATCATTAAACTGTTCAAGCTGGGAATAAAGGGTATGTTTCTGATCCTCAATTCACATGTTTACTTGTTTCTTAATTATTTTAAGCATTAGCAATGGCTTGTGGTGTAAAATGCATTATGTAGAGTGCTGTGATGAGATAATATAGCAGGGTGGTGAAATCCCATCAAAACTGATGACATCAAGGCAAGGAAGGGCCAGTGGATGTGTCCAAGGGCAGGGCTGCCATCCAAAGGGATGGACAGAGGAGAAAGGGAACCCACAGGGGCCTACACCATCCAGGCAGCAACCATGGACAGCACTGCCCTGGGTGGGCAAGGCACTGGAAATTATGTTGGGTGGAAACCAAAGAAAACCCCTCTGCCCAGCTGCCACTGACCTTCAAGAATAACATTTCCACATGGGCAATTGCTTTGAAGTTCTGATTCTTGCAACAGACTTCCACAGCACTGACCTCACATGTTCCATAATGGAAGCTTGGATAACTGGCTGTCTGGAGAATGAGCAAGCCAGGCAAACCAAAAGCTGAAAGTGTGATACAAACGGAATTTTCTGAGAGGTTCAGATGCCATCCAGTGAACAGCAACAAGACTCTCCCTCAGTAACAGGAAGTGAACAACCAAGCAGGGAAGCAAAGATCTACTACTGGAAGATCCTTTTGGGAGAAACGAAATTTTGCCTCCTGCAAAAGGTAAGTGTATACCCTGATCATAAAAAGGTAAGTTCAATGTGGACAGTTGCCAGGTGGATTCAAAGAAAGTTAAATTAGGCAAAGGACAAGTGCAGTATTTAAAGTCAAGTAAAAAAACAACTATTGTATTTCCTGAGTTGTACTATCAGAAAGTATTGAGTCTAGATCCAGAACATTTCCATATCCCAGGGAAAAGCTTTTACTGCTCCCAGCATGTTGCTGCAAAGACTCTGTTTCAACAAGTCAGTATCTTTTGAGCAAAAAGAATGAACAGGCAGGAATTCAGAAAGATTCCTGACAAACTTTGGCTGCACAATCAAAGTATTTTAAAACAAATTGACTATTTATTTTTGAAATAATACGGTGTTGTTAAACATAATGTCTAAACAAAAAGTAAAATTATAACTCTCAATCTCTTTGGAAAAGTATGTCCCTTTCATTCCCTGTTCTGCAGTGTTTAGTGTCTGTGGGAATAATAAAAACAAAGCAGCACTTAGCTGATCTGTGACAAAATTTTTGTTAAGGGCTGCAGAAGGAAATGCTTTCTGCTCAGCAAAATGCGTGAATCTTGAACATACAGAAAGAAAGAATCAAATTATTCCTGAGAGGTACCTCTGTGTTTTATGAAGGAAATCAATTTCTGCAACTTTTCGACAGCACCTTATTGGTTGTTAATACATTTAAAAGGCCACTTGAGAGACAATCAGCTGCATTGACTCCAGACGAAAGATTTATTACTTGTAGTGCAAGGTGGGGAGGATTGCAGGTAATCCAAATATTGGCTACTTTGAATGGACTGATATTCAGTCTTTTTAAGCTGTTATTAATGGAAATTCAGATTGCAGTTGTGTGGGCAATATAGCTATTGGCTTTTTTTCTGCAGTATGCAAGCTCTGTGCTAATTAAGTAATGGTTTCTTTTAATGATCAAAAACTAGACAGGCCTAGCTTGGGGGAAACAAACTGAGACATTTATTAAACATGCCACTTGCAATACAAAGGACATGGGGGCAAGACATGTAAATAAACAAGGACTGGTTATGTTAACTAGGTGGCTAACCGAATTCTCTACTACAAAGACACAAGGGTGGCTAGTACTTTCCTAAGCAGGGGGCCAAATAGAGGAACAAAGGGGATCTTCACACAATCTTACAACATCATTACAAGCCCTTTCCATACCTTGCTAAGGCAGACAGAGCTATGAAGCATAGTTAGATATTAAGAGGTAGAGTCTTTGCGGTATCTTTTGAGGCTTCAGACACTCTCAGAGTTAAGAGCTCCCACTGTCCCCGCTGACAAGCAGGGGGTCAGGGTTGTAAGGAAGAAGATCAGTCGTTCATCTGGAGACGATCCAATTCTAAGAAACTGCTGGGATCGAAACTCAGCTATCAGCAGAGAGGGAACTGACAGACTTAAGCAGGAGGCTGTGGAGCAGCGCGGACAAGGGGGAACTCTTCTCTCAGAGTGTCTGAAGCCTGAAAAGATGCTGCAAAGACTGTTAATATTCAACTGATAGGCCTTAATTACCCACTTAAATAAAAAATTAACCCTAACTATCTTAAATAAAAAATATACCCTATCTAGCTATCTTAAATAAAAAATTAACCCTATCTAACTATCTAATTCCTATTTCTTATCTAATTCCCATCTGGAACTCTCTAATTCCTATCTGGAACTCTCCTATCTAACTGCAATTCTATAGTTAAGCTACCCAATTCCTATCTCCATCTACCTTAGGAAATGCCTACCTAGCCTAGAAAGAAATAATCTTATAATCTTAGGCCTAAAGGCTTTAAGCCTGGCTTGCTAATGGGAGGTGGGGGGTGGCTCCCGGATGCGCTGGGCCAGCTCGTTCCCGGGAGCCGCGGCTGGGGCCGAGCCGGGCAGGCCGTGCCGGCCAAGCCGTGCCGGGAGGGGAGGGCTGTGCCTGGTAGTGCTGGCAGAGGCAAGCGCCGCTTATCTTATTGCGGCCGCCTCTGCCGGCGCCATCTGCGCCCATGCCTGCGCCCCTGCCTGCGCCGGCGACGGCGGCGGCGGCAGATCCTGCGCCTCTTGCGCCGGGGAGCAGCGGGCTCGGGTTCGGGCTCGGGCTCGGGGCTCGGAGCCCGCCGCTTCCGAGAGCGCAGGAGCCTCCTAGGGGAGCGCTCCCTGCCCAGCCCCGGCGCGGGGAGAACCGCCGCTGGCTCAGCCGCCTGCTGGGCTGGTGTCTGCGGCGGCTGCATCGGCTCTGTGGGGCCACCGGCGGGCGCGGCTCCTGCCTGCCCCTGGGGCAACGTGACCCCCTCGGCAGGCTGCTTCAGCTGCCTCCCTCGGGCTCGTCGCGACAGCCTCAGCCAAGGCCACAGGGGACCCAGGAACAGTCTTCTCCAGGCCCTGGACCAGAAACCCCTCTCAGCCTCGGGAGGCTGCGGGCTGCTGGCATCCGGAGCCCGGGACTCCGCTTCTTCAGCCGCGCCGCTGGCTGCTGGCTGAGCTTTCGGATCAGTCTCCATGGCTAGAGCTGAGCCACTAGTCAGGAACCAAGGCTTGGGCCTGACTGAGCCAGGATGGACCCCAGGGCTATTTATAGTGTGGGGAGGGTGAGGTCACAATGCATCTCCCTGTGATGTCACCACTATTCCCGGCTGGACATCCCATTGTGACAACCATCCGCAACTGGTTGTCAGGGGGACAGGGTTGTTGAGGAGAAGGGCAGTCGTTCATCTTGGCACATCCTAGTCTTCCTTTCTTAGAATTGAATCTTCTCCAGATGAACGACTGATCTTCTTCTCTACAACCCTGACCCCCTGCAAGGAGGGATCTGTGATGTCTTGGTGCAAGCAGGGCAGAAAAGTGTCCTGAGTTCCACTGTGGTGCAGCTTCAGGGACTGGTGTGGCCATGGTCCCCTTTATGACACCTGCAGAAACACAAATGTTCATTTATATGTGTTTTTCAGTGTAAAGTGTGGTTTTCCATGAGGAACTTTTATCTTTTTAAATCTCCCTGTTTGTACTGCGATGCACATAATTACTTTTAGTCTTGTAAAAATCCTGCCAAACAGCCATAGTTTTTTTCTTTCTTTTTCTTGTTTTCTCCACCTACCCCCATCCCAAACTTCTTTTCTTCATTATTCAGACGTTATGTTGTGTTTGGTCTGTAGTTTTTTCTTAAATATTAACTGCTTGTGTCTTGCTTGTGGAACTCCCAGAATAAGTGGTATCTGTTTGCAGATCTTTGCTGTGGAACCAGGTGGTCACTCCTGAAGAAATGACAGGGTCTTTTTCTTTAATCTATTGTCTTTGCCTTCCCGATCTTACCTCCCGAACACTTGTAGGGAAAGTAACTGAGTAGTGGAAAAATTCAAATACCATGCCAGACCTGACATTTTAGGTGTTGATGTTGCTAATGTTTTTAGAAATAAGATTTAATGCTTTCTAAAAGACAATGAATATTGTGAAGAAAGTACTAGTCATATTATAAAATGAAATACTTGGTTTATTGTTTTGGTTTTACGTATTTGCAGTTGAAGCACTAGAAGTAAAGCTGGTGGAAGGGAAGCCTTAAATTCTCCTTGCACTGACACTGCATTTATTTCAGGTGGTAAAGCTTCCCTAAATTTCTGAGTCATTTTCAGAAATCAGCTCTGCACAGGGTGGCTTTGAGTGTACTCTCTGCAGTTAAAGTGACACGAATTCCCATCCACATGCTAAAAAATCTTCGCAGTTGTCTTCAGACAGGAAGTGTTCTTAAGAACTACCTTAATTTAAATGCTTGAAAGCATTCCATGTCTTCCAAAAGTATCTTCCAAAAATGTGGCCATTTCTCAAGTTTTTCTTTAAGGAACTGAGAATTTTACTCACAGTACTGATTCCTCGGAGTGCTCACTGCAAACAGCTTGCTGTGCTGGCTGGAGCTCAGCTCTGACCCGATGCAGTCTTTAGCTCTCTGATAGTTCATGTACTGTTGGAGGTCCTTGTGGAGATGCTAAATGGAATATTGCTATCTTGTTTGTGTCTGTACAAATATGCACCAGTGAAATACTTTACATGAAACTTGCTTTTGAAACATGCATTAGGAACAAAGGCAGAAGGACTTGTTATTTCGTTAATAAACTGCATCTGGAATATCTGACGAAGGAACTCATTCACCTGCCCTCCCACAAGTGAAAACAAACATTCTGCTCATGCACAGTCTCCAGCACAACTTAACATGTAAATTCAGATGACCCAGTCTGAATCACCTGTACAATTCTGGCCTCTGTCAATCAGGAGAAGGGAGAGGATCCTGGAAGCACAGGAGAGGCTGAAGAGAGGATGTAAATGTGCAAAATCACTCTTTCTCTCTGTCTGTCTCTCTGTCTTCAAGATATTTCAGTCACCTGGTCAACAACAGAGAGAGGTGGAACTGTACAAGCACACCTTGTTTGTTAAACTATGAGAGTTATCTGACGTGGGAAAATGCACCCGGCTCCGCCAGGTGCAGCAGGACCATAGGTCACCAGCAACAAGGGAGGACCTCTGATCCTGGTTTGTTCTTTCCCACCCATCTAATTCTTTGAAGCACTTGTCTGACTGAGCCATTTAGTTCCTGGCCTTCGTCATGAAGGTCCAGAAAGAGCCCCCAGCTCTCTTCTCACATCCTGCTGCCCCAGGCAGAAGAGATTTGGGCTCAATGACTTGCGGACAAAAAAACCCCTGAATTACTCCCCAGTTTCTCTCTTAAACTGCCCAGACAGGTGAATTCATACTATGTGTCTCTTCTGCTGACCAAGCCCCAGTGAGAGCAAACCCCTTCAACAGACACAGGGCTCTTGTTTCCTTCAGGATTTCTTTCATTTCTTTTCTGAATATTTCTGTAGAACACGGATTAAACCAGCAACAGGGTTGGGCCAAGACTCTCATTTACTATTTTAAAGGGGTATTTCTTTATCTTCTTGGTTTCCAGTGTCATGAACTCAGGGGTCACAGATGAACAACTGCCCTTCTCCTCAACAACCCTGTCCCCCTGACAACCAGTTGCGGATGGTTGTCACAATGGGATGTCCAGCCGGGAATAGTGGTGACATCACAGGGAGATGCATTGTGACCTCACCCTCCCCACACTATAAATAGCCCTGGGGTCCAGCCTGGCTCAGTCAGGCCCAAGCCTGGGTTCCTGACTAGTGGCTCAGCTCTCCCCAGCCTTCTGCGAGCAGCAGAGAGCCATGGAGACTGATCCGAAAGCTCAGCCAGCAGCCAGCGGTGCGGCTGAAGAAGCGGAGTCCCCGGCTCCGGATGCCAGCAGCCCGCAGCCTCCCGAGGCTGAGAGGGGTTTCTGGTCCAGGGCCTGGAGAAGACTGTTCCTGGGTCCCCTGTGGCCTTGGCTGAGGCTGTCGGGACGAGCCCGAGGGAGGCAGCTGGAGCAGCCTGCCGAGGGGGTCACGTTGCCCCAGGGGCAGGCAGGAGCCGCGCTCGTCGGCGGCCTCACAGAGCCGATGCAGCCGCCGCAGACACCAACCCAGCAGGCGGCTGAGCCAGCGGCGGTTCTCCCCGCGCCGAGGCTGGGCAGGGAGCGCTCCCCTAGAAGGCTCCTGCGCTCTCGGAAGAGGCGGGCTCCGAGCCCCGAGCCCGAGCCCGAGCCCGAACCCGAGCCCGCTGCTCCCCGGCGCAAGAGGCGCAGGATCTGCCGCCGCCGCCGTCGCCGGCGCAGGCAGGGGCGCAGGCATGGGCGCAGATGGCGCCGGCAGAGGCGGCCGCAATAAGATAAGCGGCGCTTGCCTCTGCCAGCACTACCAGGCACAGCCCTTCCCTCCCGGCACGGCCCCAGCCCGGGTCGGGGCTGCCCCCACAGCACTTCCGAGCTGGGGGCAGAGCCCCGCCGGGTCCAGCCGCGGCTCCATAGGTATAGAGTTATAAGATTATTTCTCTTTAGGCTAGATAGACACTTCATGTAAGGTAGACAGAGATAGGAATTGGGTAGTTCGGCTATACAGAATTAAAGTTAGATAGGAATTCCAGATAGGAATTAGTTAGAGATAGGAATTAGATAGATAGGGTTAATTTTTTATTTAAGATCACTAGATAGGGTTATTTTTTTAAAGATAGTTAGAGTTAGGGTTATTTTTTATTTAAATGGCTATCAAACAACATTAAATATTAATAGTAGCATCTTTGTGGTGCCTTTGTGGTGCCTGTCAGCTTTACATGTGTTTTTCAGTCTTAAGTGTGGTTTTCCATGGGGAACTTTTAACTTTATAACTCTCTCTTTGTACTGCAATGCACATAATTATTTCCTTAGTCTTTTAAAATCCTGCCAAATAGCCATAGATTCTCTGTCTCTTCTCTCCACCTACCCCCATCCCCACCTTCTTTTCTTCAATATTGTTTTGTCATTTTAGAAAAGATTAATGATTCTGGTGGGCCCAGAGTATTCTTGAAATAAATAGCTTCTGGTATTGCCCCATTTTAAGCATCATTTTGGTTTTCAATCTCTTGCAGGTGCTTTTTGCCTGAGCCTCCTCTGACAGAAACAACCTTCCTTACATACACAGCATGTGAGATTTGTGGGTGCAGCTTCAAGTCATTTCACTGCTGATTCCCACTATTCATGAATAAATAAAAAATAAGTCACCCAAGAAAGATTTTCTGTTGCTGTGATGAATGCTCGGAAGCTTCTCTGTAAAATCAGTGTGAATGCCAAGACCGTTTTTGCTAAAAAATAGGGAAAAAATCCTGCTTGTGAATGACCAGGGCTGCTGTGCTATCCTCTACTGCTCAGCACTCAACCCCTTTGGTTACGCAGCTGAAGTATAGAAATAAATTATATTGTGCCTATAGACCAGTGAAGGGCTGTTCCCTGAGAGTGAGCAGCAAAAGTGGAATTTAACCTTGATGCTCCTGTTTGAAACACTTCTTAATATTGATTTCATCATATACCTCTAGGGATGACTGGTTTAATAGGAGAACAAATGACCATCAGAAATAGGCAGCATCATTCCAGGTCATGGCACCATTTGAAAATTGGTTTTGATTGGTGTTTTGTTGTTTTTTGGGTTTTTTTTTAATTTTCCTTTTCAAACAGGAATAAAATCAAGACCATTTACACACTTCTGCATAAAATGAAATTAAAAAAAAACTAATTGAAACACTGACGGCGACACACCACATTAATATATGAAAAGTGTTCAAAAGAGTATGTGAGTGAAACTAGATAAAGGGTAAGACAAGAAATAAAGGTTCATGGTTTTACTTTTATCTAGTCTAACATTAGTTCAACTGCAATTAGAACCCAGTTTCTTCTCTCCCACAGGCCACAGTTTGCTCAACAAACAGCAGACAGGGAGTATCTTCTTTCTTTCCAGAGTCATGGAATTCTTCAGTGAAATGCCATGTTACCCCAAATAGTCTGATAACTCTAATTAGGGTTTATTCTTTGTCAACAGTTTACCTGGCTGGAGGTCAGCATTGCAGAGATGGATGTTTCAGCATGTTGTACATGTCAGATCACCTTGCTCTTTGTCACTCTGACTTTTGAATGGAGAACATGCTGATTGATGACATTTTAGTCACAAAGTCTAGTGATCTGATGTTTCTGCTGGTGCCAAACTTTTTATCTGCCTTGGATATGGTAGAACATGGAGTTACAACTAAGGGATCAGGACTTTAATTTTAAAAATAGGCTTTATGCCAACAATACAGTAACAGGAAATTGTTGTTATTGTTAAGAAGATGGCTGTGTTTCTTTTTCTTAATCATTTTGACAAAATTGACAACATTGACACCTTGAAAGTAAACAAAAAATGGCTTGTGACAAGCAGAAATAAAGGAACATCGTGAGGCACAGATAAAAAGATAAGTCTGGTTCAGATTCAAAGGGACTGGATAGAAATGGAACATGGATTGTTCAGTCCAATTACAAGATAGAAAGAAAAAGGCAGATTTTGTTAACCTGCGATATAGACTGAGATTTCAGTAATCTTGTAAAGTAGGCGCTTTTAGCTGCCTCATGTTGAGAAAAACCTCTAAAAGAGAAGCCTTTGAAAGGCAAACCAAACATATGCCCCCACGAGACATGCTCATCTTGTTCATGATGTAGCTGATCAGTTAGAGCTGATAATTCATTAATATGCTGATGAATTAATTTTGAGTGGTCAGAAAAGTTTAAACAGGACAACCTCTCAAACTTGTTGCAGCCATGACCATTAATAAATAAAAGGAAATCAGTGGCTGCACGATTTTGCAGGGTGGCTGTTTTCATACTTTTGAGTATCCTTTAACAATTCTTCTTGGGCATTGCTAATGGCACTATCCTGCTTCGCGAGCCAGCAGCCCAGCTTGGTCAGTGAATCCAGAGAATGCCTAGTCCCGATATGCGGGATAAGGGCACTTGCCCAAATATTTCTCAAGTTACTCCAGAGATGGATATCCGAATCACAATTTTCTTGAAATTTATCTGTATTCACGGAAAGTTGTATAGGATGGAAGGGGGCTATTTCCCAGATAAGAGATTTTTATTGCTACTTGTGGAATACTGGGCTTGATGACCATGCTAGAAATTTTATTAAAAGGGATCCTGTTGTTTTGGAATGTCAACGACTCAAATATTTTTCAGACATGTCCTGTACTAATTTTTGTTTCTCTCTAGTGTCATGTTCCTCAAGTAATTTACGGTGGTCAAGTAGTGTAAGACAACCAATTGTGCAGGGACCACCAAAAGCCCATGCTGGGATATATTTCCATATCTTCAATCCTCAAAAAGGAGCGGGGGGCAAAACAACCGACTTCAGTGGTCCCTCATTTTGAAGGGCTCTGGGAGACTCCTATTATACCAATAGTCCCAATTTTTGTAATCATCTTTCGGGGTCACGTCCACCACTTCTATATCTGGATCAGTCCATTCCCTTATAAAATTAAAAACAGTATATTGAACTCGGGGTGCCCCAAATCTCAATGGGCTTCGGTTCTCCTTTGAATATGAATCTTTTGGTAACCCTCCCTGTGTATCATGGCACTGGGACACAGTTAGCAGTTGGGCTTTCTAATTTATCCTCACCATAACAATTTGGGGTAGATGGGCCTATAAGTTTATTCCATTCAGCCCACGCCCATGGGAGAAAAACTAAAGATGTTTTAAAGGGATTAGATGGGTTAGCAGTGGATAGACACATAGATTCTGTGTCAATAACTCTTGCTAACTTATACTAAACATTTTGCTGGTTATTAATAAGCCCCAGCTATCTCTAGCCGGAGATAGTATAGGAGAAGACCTTGGCTCAACATCTCGCTTTTCCACTGACTGCTGCAGACTCGATGACATGCACATCAACACCAGGGTCAGTCCGAGGAAGGAGGATTGGATCCCTTTCCTCCAATGATGTCTGTCCACGGAAGGCGTCCTCCTGATGAATCTGGATGCATTGTGATGGCACCCATCTTGGACCAGACCCTGTAGAGACACATGCATGTCCCTTTCCCCATGTAAGCAAGGGTACAGGGCCGATCCATTCTCCTGTGGTAAGGTCCCTATAAAGTACTTTTGCTTTCCCCTTTTTTAATTTTTCTGCCCCAAAGTGTTGCCCAACTGGGGAAACATCTTCCTGTAACCTGTTCATGAAATTTAACACATACAAGGCCTTGTTTAATTTTTTTTTGTGGAGAGAGACCTACAGCCGAATTTTCCTGCTTTTTTAACATAGTTTTCATTGATAAGTGGATTCTCTCAATGATTGCCTGGCACTTTAGGGAATGAGGGATGCCAGTAATATGTGTAATTCCCCAAATATTAAAAAATTCCCTGAGGGAAGATTACACATAACCCGGGCCATTATCAGTTTTAATTTGCTTCGGGACTCCCATTATGGCAAACACTGAGGAGAAGTGCCTTTTGACATCCCTCACCTTCTCTCCAGTGTGTGCCATGGCAACAAGTCCCGAGTAAGTATCCATGGACACATGTACATATTTTAATTGGCCAAACTGTGGTACATTTGTCACATCTGATTGCCAGAGATCCATGGGACTGAGACCTCTGAGGTTAACACCCTCAGATGGTATGGGATTTACCATCTGACAATCTGGACATGCAGGTACTATGGCCCTAGCCTGAGCTGCTGACAGCTGAAAATGTTTCTGCAGCCATATTGCATTTGATGGAAGAAATTGTGAAACAATTTAGCCTTTTCAAAGTTGTTAGGAATTGGTGCCAAATTAACTAATTGGACCAAAGTAACTGAATGTGCTGCTCTGTCAGCAACAGAGAGGGGGCCAGGAAGGTCTGTATGAGACCTAATGTGTTGGATGTAATATTGATGTTTCCTGCATTGAACAAGATCAGGTAGCATCACAAATCTGTTGAGCACTTGTTGATTAGGAAGATCCTTTAAATAACTGTTTTCAATTCTGGTCACCACTGCTACAACATAGGCTGAATTGGAGACAATGTTCAGTGGCTCTGGGAAGAGTTGGGAAGGTGCTTATCACCGCCCAGAGCTCTGCTGTTTGTGATGAGCCCTCGACCCAGTGAACATCTGTCCTCCACTCTCCCTGATGGAACCATACCATTACTGTGTTGTTGGTTCTCCCAGATCTGGCCGTAAACGCTGTAGCAGCCTTAGAGAAAGGAGTGGGAGACATTAATTTTCAAACATGGCTGAGAAATAGCAAGACACTGTAAAAACAGAATAGGAGGCAGATGATAAATTAGTGCTTACTATAGTAAAAGCAACTATGAAATGGTGAAAAACAAACCCAGTGTGCCTTACACCACTGCCCGAAACACCATCCTAAGTCTTAAAAAGCAAGTATTGTGGCAACACAGTACTCCAAAATGAATTAAATCAAACAATAAGACTCATTTTGAAAATAGCCTGATTACCACCTGAGCAAAAAAGCATAGCATTAAATACGGGTACCATATCCCCATGACCACACGGCAGCTACTGGAGAAGTCAAGCAGTGTAATAGACTATTGAAAATCACTTAAAAGCATTAAGTAAAAAGACTTTCAAAAATTAAAATCCGCACCTAGCAAAAGCTACACAGTTATTCAAGACTAAGAGTTCTGTCAACCAAGGTTAGTCCTGCCCAGTCAAAGTCTCTTCACACTGTAAATAAAAACAAAGTTCCTGTACTTCACTAGGAGAGTATGCTGAGTAAAGCAGTCTAAGTTCGTCCTGCCTCAAACAAAAGCAAACCCATCTGTGACATTGTTTTTGCTCAAAACCCAAGATGCACTTACTAAGTAATAAAAGACCCAGTGCATGCCTCAAAAAAACTTAACATTAAAGAAAAAATAACTTCCTTTCTAAATTGTGTATTGCAAAAAGGACACCATCGAGTGAAAAAACCCTAAACTGAAGCACTGTTACTGTCCAATACTCAACTGCTTTTCCTGCCCAAAGTATCTACCGCATCCTAATAGACTAATGCCTACAATATAAAAAAGTAGCAAACAGCCCTAAAAAATGCAAAGACTGTTTAAGCACAAGAAATAATAAAAACGAGATAAGAGTTTTAATGTCATATGACATAAAGTAAAAAGTAAAGATTTTGGTGGTCTTGTTTTCAGATTCAGCTAGGCCTCAGCTTGGCCTCAGTTTCAGCAGACGCAGAGAATCCATGTAGATTAGAAGGGACAAACATCACCTGACTTAAGCAACCAAAGAAATATTTCATATCATTTTGATGTCAAGACCAAATATATAAAGAAGATGAAGGTGGTGCCTAGTCAGTCCTTTCATGACTGGGTGCTGAGCAGACCTGCTATCACTGTTGCTGGGGGGGGAGTTGGGCCTCATTCACCACTTCACAGCTGTTTAGTTTAGGAAGTACCTTGTTTCCTTTGTTATTGGTTTTCTCCTCTCTTGCCAAGTATCCTTTGAGGGGAATTCATTGGAGTATTTTTTGTGAGCTACAAGTAGTGGAGGTTTGTGTTGTTGAGTGGGCAACTCACTAGTTGCTGTTGTTGTTAGTTTTTTCTCATATTTTTATACATATGTATTATATTCTGGTTTTAATTGTCTCTCTTTTGTATAATATAAGAAGCTTGCTATTTCGAATTTTGAGGTTTTTTCCTCCTCTTCAGTTTTTTTTCCTCCCTCCTCTTCCCTTTGTGGCGGGGGTGGATTCTGTCTCTCTGTGTTGGGCAGCTGGCATTTTGTCAGCTCAACCTAACACGCCTGGTTTTTGAACCCAGGGATAATGTTCTGAGCAGGAGGTTGGACTCCAACTTGAATTACTCTACTTTCTGGGTTTTTTATAATTTATTTTGTGATCTGTAGGGAAACATCTTTAATTATATACACACACATATTTATATACACACGTATGTATTGTGGGGTTAATATATCTTTCTTTTGCAAAATAAAGTGATAACAGGGTAAATATTTAATGCTCAAAAAGGTCAAGGATATTCCTCTACTGCGTTTTTACAGCCCTCAGAGGTGGTTAGGAGACCAAGAAGCAGCATTTCCCAGTGTTTCAGGGTACCCAAACACACATGGGGTCTCCATCACTTGCCTACACAGGGTATTTGCAAGCAGGATCATTTTAAACACTGCCTAAGAAGACAAAAGTTCAGAAATTGGACTTTTTGGTGACTGAGGTAGCTAACGAAAGTTCTCAAGGAAGAACATAAACACTAAATAGAATTTTAGTGAAAAATTCACTTGAAATTAAAATCAAACTTAGATTAGTATCTAGTTGTAAAGGCAGAACTCACTAGTTCTCAAAATAGGAGACATGTCAAGTGTAAAATGCTTTAATATGTCAGAGAAGATGGGTTTTGTCCGGGTTGTTTTTATATTTTGGAGGAGTGTCACATTAAAAATTATTTGCTGCCATATAGCAGTAACTGTGGATTTTTCTGGGTAAAGTGATGTGTTTCTGCTGAGTGTTTTCCTCCCAGGCACAGTCATGACCAGTTTCACTCTGCAGTGAGGAGCAGCAGGGGAGCCTCAGGCACAGCCTTCCCTGTGCCACTGTGCCAGCTCCATCCTGACCAACACCACCAGTGTGTCCCTGGCACAAGGGGACACCTGCGTGGAACAGAGACCTGTGCTGAGGTGACAAAGGGACAGGGGAAGGACTGTAATCTATTAACCTCACTGTCCCCCTCATTATTGGAAGGAAAAAATACCTTCCAAGAGGGACCTTTAACAAAAGTGTCTAGAACTGTTTACTCTCCTTTGCCTTTTCCCTTGTCAATGTAGATATTTATCAAAGCTGTATGAACTCTCCACAGCCTGCCAGCACAACCGGGAGCTATCAGAGCAGCAGGGATACCCAAGGTAAAGAACAGGCTGGAACACAGGATATTGTCTCCAGCATTGGAACTGGACTGCATGCCATGCACTGGTTTCTGATGGCCAACGCTGGCAGAGGCAATGAAGGAAATACTTGTAATTTGGTGTTCTTTGAAATGTGATCTTTCTGCTGCAGAGGAAGACCTTGTGTTATCTCAGTGTTACCTTCAGAAAATAACTCTTGCTACATGCTCAGTTGCTCTCTTCCGTGTCAGAAGGGACAAGAAGTACATTCCTCAAGAGATCCACCTGATTTTAAGGTATGCTGCTGCATGCAGTGAACGAGGCTTTCATGTTGTCTTGTGCCCAGTGTTATCAGACACTGAGCATCCATTAACCAGAGTGACAGTTGTCATTTCTGGTCCATTCTTCTCACTCTGAAGATGGAAGGGAAGGTATGCTGAAAAAATAGTAGAATCATATCCCATGTGGCTATTACCAGTCAGAAAACTAGTCAACCATGACCTCACATTGGTAACAGGTAGGACAGGAACTCTGCAGACACTGGGGGATACTGAGAAGGAAACATGTCCCTGAAGGGGGGGGGGGGGGGGGTGCGGGTGGGGGGGTGTTAGCCACTGTGTAGGGATGTGACTTGCTCTGTGATATGATTTCCCACTCCTGCTAGAAGATGCAATGTTGGGGAATCCCAGGAAAGCAGAAGGACCTGTGAGAGGAGCATCTGGGAAGTGTTTCCACTTGCGTCTCTGTGACAGTTGCTGTCTTGGCTGACATGCTGCAGGCTGAACCAAGACACCCTTGTCACTTAGGCTAAATAAAGACATAAAAACAGAGCTTCTGAGGCCTCAGTCAAGGAATCAAGGATGTCTACTGAGAGCCTAACAGTCACTTATCATCTGTAGAGCAGGTTCTTCATATGCACTGTTCAGAAAGAAATCTGTCAAAGACTTTTACATCAGCCCCACTTCAGCACAGCTTTTCCTGCTGCTGCTCTCCCTGGGATTCACTGGCTGAGCAAGACCTCATATCACAGGTGGTGTACTTTAAAATCCTTTTGGAAGTTCCTGATTAATGAAGGGGAAAATCTGGATTTCAAGTTTTTCATGTCCTGTTTCACATACTTAGCAGTGTTACTGAAACAGATTCCCTGTTTTTCCTGATACATCTGTACTCTTGTCTGCAGTTAAGGGAATGAAAACCAACAGATGACCTTCTCATGGGCTGACCTTTTTTAACATCCCACCACAGCAATAAATGCCATGTGTGTACCCCATAAGCCCACAGAGCTGTTTCTGTCTGAGCCTGGTGGCCATTGAAGTGAAATGTCCCATGTCCTTTGCTCTGTTTCCCTGTCATGGGAGTTGAGCAGTCTGGGTTTTGTTTTCAGGAAAATCCAGTCTGTAGTATGCATGGTGAGGCATGCTGGGACTGCATTTCTTTCTGAGTTCTGTTTTTTCTTCTAACTGTGCCAGTTCAGCCTTCCTCAAACACAGTAGTAGCACTTTTATTCCTCCCAAGACTACTTCATAGACACTTGTAGAGAAAATTATTTTTGCAGGTTCCATTCAAGAATCCTCTTGCAGATGATGTGTGTCTCTTTGTAAGACTCTGCGGAGCAGCTATAGGAATTCAAATTCACAACCCGTCAATGTTTAAGACAAGTCATTCCATATGTTTTCTCATATGCTTTCTTGTATAAAATGTTAGTTGCAATGTGGTTTAGACTTTCTGAACAGACAGCTAACACAAAATTGTCTCTGTAGTAATACTGCTGAAAAAAATACTCCAAATTTATTGCTTCCCAATGATCTCAGTTCACATTCAGTGAAATTAATTCTGAAACCTGGCTCTTTTGCACCTCTAGGGGACTGTAAACAACAAATTCACTTCTAAAAAATAATAATCCAGTCAGACTGAGTAAGTGTAAGATTTGGCTTAGAGCTTGTATAAATCATGGCAGATATATGAAAGTTGAACTCTGCTGATTTACATGAGCTAATGGGTCTGACCTAGGATTTATGTAATATAGTTACATAAATCTTTTTACTGTGGACTCATGTTCTAGAAATTCAGCAAGTACTGTATCAACTCAGAGAGCAATTAAATGTCCAACAGCCTCACAGAGACTTTCTAAGATGTTCCTACAGCCTCAAAACTATGCCACCTCTTGCAACATGCACCCCATAAATACCTATTCAAACTGTAATTGAGCCTGCTGTGCTCAATAGAGAACAATCACCAGACAGCTCCTTACTGCAGACAAAAATAAGACAAATAGTCAGTCCTGTAATAGCAGACTTGTCTAGATTGAGCAAAATCACATGGACAAAACCCAGAAAAAGATATTTGGGATTATCAGCCTCCTGTCATACCCTGTTTCTTTATCCCACTGTATGCCTACAGTTGCAAATGAAATAATGTGCTCACCTCAGCGGCCTGATTTTACTCTTCAGTGTGGTTTAACAATACTTTGATAACATCAAGGATTTAAAAATAGAGAAGCATGTAATTCTTACTTCAACCAAAGGAACTCCTCTATTTTATAATTTAGAGCACTTGCTGCCACAAATCCAAGCCTCTCAAAGAAGGTGAGGGATTCATCATGGTTAAACTCAAGCTTCACTCTGAGCATCTGGCATACAGAAGCAGGCTTTTATGAGCTACCAGTTCTTTCTTATTTATGCAGTATTTGCATATTATCTTTGTTCATGTTTCTAAGTCACTTATTTCTCACCTTTTCTTTCTCAAATATCAACTGACCACAGACTTCCACTCCACATCCCTTCCTCTGTGACACACACCTTCAGTTCAGCTCTGCAGTTATCTTACTTTTCCTGTAATTTTACCCTGAAATTTTAGTCTTTGGCATGTGGTACGATGCCAGAAATGAGAGTGATTTAAAGAAAGACTAGATATTGATAGTAAAGCACAATTTTATTACAGCCTGGCCATGGCCGGGGCCACACAGGGGGCCCCTGCCCCCAAGTATGTGTCTGCCGGCTATACAAAATTCAGTCCTTTTAAAGGAATTATCTCCAAATGTTATCTATTACAGGCACTCTGCACACATGTAGATTTACATCATGGAATTATACATTCTGTTGCTTATGCCTTATGTTGTTTACTGTTCTTCACCCCCCCTTATGTCCAGGTTCTGCTTCCCCTGCCCCTCTGTTAGAAAGTATGTCTCATGTGCTTAGAGCTGCTTCTCTATTCAAGTAAATCTTCTTATCTTGGTTGCACATACTCAAGTCAGCTCTAGCCCTCTTTTTATCTTAACTGCCCACCACTTGGGCTGGCCCCACTTCAAACAGTTACATTACATTACATTCTGCAAAGTCCCAGCAAATCCAAAAGCTAGCAACCATATAGTTAAATTTTAAGCCATATTATTTTGTCTCTGTTTCACCTTATTGAAACAGCAAATTTACTCATTTGGTGAAAGGTTCCCGTGGAGGAAACTGCAGGACAGTCATGGTAGCAGCTCTCAGTCTGCCCTCTCTGTTCTATGACGACACCTGTAATACCTTTAGGTATGCCAGCCTAGCAAAGGAGATCAAGTCTTCTTTGAAGAACAATGTTATCAGTTGGGACGTAAGCCAGGAAGTTAAAGTTTGCAATGGACAAAAGAAAGACATCCTAATGTTGAAGGGGAGGAAAAAATACCAAATGGCTGCACTGTGTTGAAAATGAAATGAGTGTGCTGACTCCAGATGGGTGTATTCCAAAGGAATTTCATCAAGATCTACGGTATTGCCATTTAAACCTTGAAGCTCAGGACCTGAAAGCCCAGATTAAGCACATGTAGGGTCTGCTGTCCCTTCAAGATCAGTATTATAAGCAAACAGAAAATGTCCTGAATACTTTGCAGTTTATCACAAGCAATACCTGGCTTTGAAAGAAGCTGGGCTGACAAATGATTTTAACTGAGGCTGAATTTGCGGAGATTGAGAGATGATTCAAAGATGAAAATCAGTAGTTTGGGCTGACCAGGCCAAAGAAGATACAAATCAAAGCAATGAAGTCGAGCTGTCTGCTCTCTTTGCATTCCCACAGCTTGGGAGCAGACTAAACGCACCATGCCATGCCTCTTTTGGTACACCATCACAAGAAATTACTAAAAATATATAAAAAGTATTAGAATGTACAGAACTGCCACAGAGAAAAATCAGGAGGAAGCTGATGGCCTCTCCAGAAGCAGATCCAAGTCCAGCTCCATCTCAGCACTGCAGTCTCCAGCTCCTGGAGGATTCTCTCACCAAGGAGTTCCAGCCCATGGTGCACACGCTGGGATCTTGCCAAATGCCAGGCCAAAGCTGCTGGGCACAGACTGTGGAGGAGGAGGCTTTCCACCTGGCAGGCCTGGAGGAGTTCAGTGCACAGAGCACGCACGACAGCCCCGTGCAGAAGGCCAGGGTTTTGGACACCACATACGATGTGCTCCTGGACTGTGATGAAGGTGTCGGGAACTTACCAGTCGTTCTCTGCAAAGGGCTAGCTGAAAGCACTGCCATGTCCCCTGACTCACCTGTGCAGGAGTCCCAGCCGTGCAGGGACAGCATCATGCAAAGACTTCATCTCTCTTCCTTAAGAATCAAAAAGTCTGCATCAGCACTTGAGAAACCCTGATATATGGCTATGATGACTTTTTCTCAGAGGAAAAGGTATTAAGTTCCATGTCAAACACTGGACTGGGGGGCCTGCAAGATGCAGTCTCTGCCAAATGTGTTCGATGACAGGACAGCTTGTCACACCCTCCTGTAGGGGTGAGTGTAAGTGCATCCCTTAAGGAAAGCTGTTTGGAGTTCTACCTTAAAGAGAACAGAGCTACCTGGAGTATGTGTGGTGGCTTATGACCAATGAGAGGCTGTGGTGTATGTAAGGTGAATTGGTTAACCAATTATGTAGTAGCATGTTGGATGTGAGGGTGCATAAAAGGTGTGGTTATTACTGTGTGAGAGTTAGTCAGATCTCGATCTACTGTGATGTAATAGGAACTATCTACTTCTACTATGAGCTCTGAGAACTGTCTGTTAACCTATCTTGAATAAAGTCTTAAGCTGTGAGCCTTCTGATCAAGCCTTCTGATGACTGCTGTGCCGGAGCTCTTCTGACCATCAGTCCACAACCCAGCTCGGTATAAGGGGCTCCCCCTATATTCCTCCCCCCCCCCCCCCGCCCCCGCCTTCCAAATTCTGTAAGTGCCCCAGGTGTCTGGAATTAAAACGAGAGGAAAGGAAGACTAGGATATGCCAAGATGAACGACTGACATCCTCCTCAACAACCTTGTCCCCCTGACAACCAGTTGCGGATGGTTGTCACAATGGGATGTCCAGCCGGGAATAGTGGTGACATCACAGGGAGATGCATTGTGACCTCACCCTCCCCACACTATAAATAGCCCTGGGGTCCATCCTGGCTCAGTCAGGCCCAAGCCTTGGTTCCTGACTAGTGGCTCAGCTCTAGCCATGGAGATTGATCCGAAAGCTCAGCCAGCAGCCAGCGGTGCGGCTGAAGAAGCGGAGTCCCCGGCTCCGGATGCCAGCAGCCCGCAGCCTCCCGAGGCTGAGAGGGGTTTCTGGTCCAGGACCTGGAGAAGACTCTTCCTGAGTCCCCTGTGGCCTTGGCTGAGGCTGTCGGGACGAGCCCCAGGGAGGCAGCTGAAGCAGCCTGCCGAGGGGGTCACGTTGCCCCAGGGGCAGGCAGGAGCCGCGCTCGCCGGCGGCCTCACAGAGCCGATGCAGCCGCCGCAGACACCAGCCCAGCACGCGGCTGAGCCAGCGGCGATTCTCCCCGCGCCGGGGCTGGGCAGGGAGCGCGCCTCTGGGAGGCTCCTGCGCCCTCGGAAGCGGCGGGCTCCGAGCCCCGAACCCGAGCCCAAGCCCGAGCCCGCTGCTCCCCGGCGCAAGAGGCGCAGGATCTGCCGCCGCCGCCGCCGGCGCAGGCAGGGGCGCAGATGGCGCCGGCAGAGGCGGCCGCAATAAGTTACGCGGCTTTTGCCTCTGCCAGCCCTGCCCGGCACAGCTCTCCCCTCCCCTCCCCTCCCGGCACGGCTCGGCCGGCACAGCCTGCCCGGCTCGGCCCCAGCCCGGGTCGGGGCTACCCCCACAGCAGCTTCGAGCCGGGGGCAGAGCCCCGCCGGCTCCAGCCGCGGCTCCCGGGAACGAGCTGGGCCAGCGCACCCGGGAGCCACCCCCACCCCCATTAGCAAGTTAGTTTAGAGTCCTTAGGTGTAAGATTATAAGATTATTTCTCTCTAGGCTAGGTAGATAGAGATAGGAATTGGGTATTTTAGCTATTGAATTACAGTTCGATAGGAATTAGAGAGTTCCAGATAGTAATTAGAGATAGCAATTAGATAGATAGGGTTAATTTTTTATTTCAGTTAGATAGGGTTAATTTTTTAAAGATAGATAGGGTTAATTGCTTTATTTAAGATAGTTAGGTTTTTTTTTTTTATTTGAATGGTTAATTAGCAGAGCTCCCACACAATCACAGAATCACAGACCATTCGGAGTTAGAAGAGATTCACAAGGATCCACAAGTCCAACTCTTAAGTCAATGGCCCACATAGGGGATTGAACCCATGACCGTGGGTTATTACAACCAAGTTTTAACCAACATAGTTAAGTATTAACAGGTAGAGCCTTTGGGGTATCTTTTTTTCCCCCTTGCCATTAATATTGAAACACAAAGAATAACATTAGTTTCAGACCACTTCTCATTAGTCTATTACTCACCTCCCAGGCTGCTGTTTCACTGAAACATAACTCTGGGTTCAGATTCTGATTTTCTTACAAGCTTGCTCTGAGATTTTGGCTACAAAAAAGCAGGTTTCCAGTGGCATGCAAATAAAAGTTCATCTCAGTATTGTTGTTTTTAAAGTATTTTAGACATATAGAGTCTTTTACACAAATAAGCTGAAAATATATGCTGTATTTAATAAAAATCTTTTAAAAATACTTACAAATGGAACTTGGACTGAAATGTGGCTTTAAAATGTTTTCTGCAATAGTTCAAAATTAAGCTTTGTGTATTTTTAAAAGTACATATATATAACTTCATGGTGACAGTTTTTAAAAAAATTATTTTTTTTAATACTGAATTTTTAAACTGTTGGAAAAGCTCCCTGAAGTTTCAAGTTATGGAAGAAGTGCGAAATTAGTTATGTTGTAGTCCATTTTAGGATTCAACTTGGAGTACTTGGAAATCGGAAGGGGACCAAGTCTCCCTTAAGCCCTGTAACAGATAAAAAGTTTACAAGCCTTAAGTGTCTGACTTTTAATCGCCATCTATAAAATAGTTGCAAAAATCTTTTCTTACTGATTTGGGTTGTAAGGAGCTCAGGAGCAAGAATGCCACAGGGATGTGTTTTAGCAGCACTTGGTGCTGTTGGTCTTTCTGTCACTCTCAAAGCTCCCAAAAGCTGAAGATGCAACGCAAATCAACTTCATTCCCTTTTACAATTGTTACCTGTCCTTCAATTTATCATTCTGTTCCAGTAACCCTTCCAGAAACCCTCAGTCTCTGAAACCTACACCTTGTAATTCTGTACAGAAAAGAAAACAAAAGCTCTGTTGTACAAACAAAATTGTTGCCTGTAAAAGTTTTCTATTGAATTGTTGTCAAGTACACCCTGATAGCACCAATCACTTTCAAACTGACAAATATCGACCAGCCAGCTGCGTTCTCCTGGCACATGCTTCCAGCTCACTTGCTGTGATGTACAGATAGAGGTAATGGATGAACATCAATGACTAGAAATCTTGTGAAAATTTTAAAGCTTCTAGTGCCTATACCAGACTTAGATGGTTAGTCTTCTAGCACTGAATATGTGTCTGTTTTAAAGTCATACTATTGTGAGTTTCTTGCTTCCAAAAACTTCAACAGGACATTCCTGTTGAAAATTGGGGGAAGAAAAACCTGTTCACAAAGAAAGCATAAACTGCTGCATTTTTTAAAGATGGATTGTGATGAAATGATCAAACATTTCTAGAAGACAATGGTGGCAAACTGAGGAGACTGAATGAGAAGGGAACCTGAAAAGTCTAATCATAAAAATGAAAAGGAAGGACGTTTTTCTGTTATGCTGCTATGGGCAGAGCAGTCTTAGGTCCCGGAATTTTGCTTATTTTTTGTCAAGTAACAAAATTTAATTATTGGAGGATAAAAGGGAACATAATTACAAAACATTAAAATAAAATCTTTCCTTCTTCATACGCTCAACTTTAAACACCTCTCTCCCAAACTCAGTCTCAACATCCCTTTTCTTCAATGCCTATTGTGCTCAGTCCCTCCTGCTCCCTTCAGGAAGGTTTACAACACTGTGCTACCTGCTTGTTTGCTTCTTCTGCTCCTTGCTTCTGTTCCCCTGCCTGAGTGGATGCTCCATGGGTTGTGGGTTCTCCCTAGTAGAATGGTGCTGTGATGCCACTGGCCAATTTCCAGCTGCTCCCATTGACCTGGAGAGGAGCAGTTCCCTACAGTGCTCTCCAGCTGTGAGCTTTCCAGGGACTAACCTCTCACTCCACCAGCTCTCTCACAGGACTTTGGATCCTGACAGGCTACAGAGGTCTCATGGCTCCAAAATGAGACTCAGGCCCAAGCAATACCCTCATAGCATCACAGAATCATTTGGGATGGGAAAGGACCTCTAAGACTCAGTCCAAGTATTAACCTGACACTGCCAAGTCCACCACTAAACCAAGCCTCCTGCCAGAGGGAGTATCCAGCTGCCATCACTCCCTACTTCCCATCAGTGCAGTGGGTTCTGACTCAGCTGGGTCTGAAGGGTTTGTTCTCCCTCACCTTTTATCAGGATACTCCATCTGTGTTTCAGATACAGAGAAGAAACTTTTCTTCTGTTACTGTTTGTTACAGGATTTGGATGGCCATTTGTGCCTTGGCTGTTGGGAGGGGGCTGAGGTTTCTGACTTAACCAAACTGAATCTGGGACCCCCTCAGGTGACCTCCCAGGGATACTGCTACTGGATCTGCAAGTCCTCATGTGTGACACTGCACAAAAAGCAAATTTTTAATAACATCAAGTCAATAATTTGCTGTGGGATTCATCTGATAATGCAGCAATTATCAAATAAACCAAAATACATATTTTTGAGTGTATTCTCTGTCTTTGAAACCAGTGTCCTAAGTATTAGTTACACTTTAACTTTTCCATGTTGTGACATATTTTTTTATGTCTTTACAAGATATTTTTTTTCTTACAATTCAAGGGAAGAGGAAGAAAATTTGCCATAGGAACAGCACATCACAAACCTCCTTTTCCACTGACTGTCAGACACCAACATGATTTTTTGAAATGTTATACTTGATTTCAGCAGGTGAAGGACAGAGCTCATGCAATGTACCTCATTCTCCACAAGAAGAGTGAGGAGTATGTTCTTTATTTGGAATTGATTGTTTAATGGGTTGTGGGCATTTAATTTCTGTAGGCTATTTTGAAAATCATTAACTGAAGTTAATTTAATTACTCATGAAGGCTGTTTGAAAACATCTTTGGCTCTTCCTTTATGTCAGCATCAGAGAATATCAGGACAGCACTAGGTGCACTCATGAGGAGTTAATATAGTAAATCCTCATACCCAAATATTTGGACTGAATACTCTCTCCATACATAAAAACTTTCATGAATTTATGTCGTGTGTCAAAACAAGCACATCAACTTAAAAAAAATAAAAAACCACAACAACGATAAAAAAAAAGAAACAAAACCGAATCCCAAAGCCAGATGAAAATCTGTGCTGGCATTTTAAATTTGTCAAAGATTGATTTTGGGATGAGAACCATCCAATTTGAAATTAGCATGGTAATATTAATTCTGTAATAATTTATTGGTTAGCTGTTTCCTTTAAGAATTCCAATGTTATATGTAAACTAGGTAAATATTAGGAATTAATTATATTGATGCTATTGGATATTATTACAATTACTATTTTAATATTGTTATTAATATTGGTATTAAAGAAACTGCCAAGTCTATGCACAGTCTTGGATTTTTTTCTCTAATTTAGATTCTGAATGTTTGGATACTATAAATGCCAATAATATAAATGTATACTATGACATTATATATAAAATACAGAATATAAAAATAAAATGTAAAACTATATGCTATGTTTTATAAATCTGTTGTGTGCAACAAATATGTTGTGGCAAACCTCATCTGCAGCTGATGACAGGTGTATGCCTGGCAAAATTCAGGGGCTTAAGGAAAAAACCTCTTTCGTTTCTTTCTTTTTCCTTAGTGTGTTATTCCACTCTATGGATCTCTTTACAGCCATCTCAGCAACACACTTTCCATGGATCTTGTCCCAGAAGTGTATAGTATTTCTTTACAAACCACTACACTGAAGAACTGCTTCAGTGTGCCTGTCCTGAAGGATTTTTTTCTTATTTCAAAGGTTCTCCTTATCTTGAAGGAGATTAAAACATTTATTAAGGAAAAGTTTCTCAGGTTTATGCTTTTCAAATCTTGAAATGATTAATAACTTCTAAGCTTGATGCCAGTTTTAATAGATATCACCAGTGTAACAGACCAGGCCCTTCAGCTCACATTTATTAGCTTCAAATCAGAATGTGAGGTCAGATGCACTTGCAGGGAAATTTTCCTAGGCATGCTTCCATTAGCTCATGTTAATAAAATAGGAACAGTAAAATCCAGTAGAGTTATAGGACTGTGAACTTAAGACACAGAACATAATCTTCTGTGAAATACCTGAATAAACTATTACATTTTTTTCTTCTTCAGTTCTCAGAATCTTAGATGTCTCTCTTAGCAGTTAATTTCAAAAATCAGAATGATAAGCTTAAAAGAGAGACTAAGAGACTAATCTTTTAATTCAGTAAATTTTCTGCCTTCTTATTACTCTTAACAGGAATATTTTTGAGACACGAACAGTTCATTTGTTTGTTTCTTTCTTTACTTGCTTTTTTGTTTGGAGATGTGACTGGTGGAGATCACAGATGCTCCTCTTTTCACTGCAGGGAAGCAAAACTTGCCCTGAAAGATCACAGAGCCTTTGTGCTTGATGATTGTCTCAGCCAAGAGCTACCAGGCTCATGGCCCAGAGACCACCTGAAACTTTTCTTTCTCAAACAACAACAAACAAATGGAAATCTGCTTAAAGCATTACCCTGGCAAGTCCTTTTCTTTGGATCCTGAAGGGCACAGAAGCTCCTGTCTGAGCCTGGTCTTCTGGCAGAGTCTGCAGAGGATACATGAACACCCTTATCTGAGTGAGAGTGATTTGAAGTGGTTGTGAAGATCCAGAGTTGCAAGGACTTGCGTAACTACATTACCCACTTTCAGTATCTAAACAAAAGTACACATCAATGATGGAGTGATAGATGTCCAGTCTGTGGTTTGAGGTCACAAACTACTCCTAAACCTTCACAAACAGATTAGAAATAGAAGTTCATTGGCATAATACAACATTCAGCAAAAAGACATTTGCTTGGGGAGTCTTTAAATCCCCTAGCAATTTCTTGAGGGTCCCTAAATTGTCACCATTGCTGAATATTCATGCTTGTGTATTTTTTTCACCTGTTCTACAAAGCAGTGACAGTGACCAACATGAAACATGAGGGCTGCCAGAGGGCCCCCTGCCTTTGTAGGCTGTGCAGTAGATCTTTCTGTATGATATCTTTGGGTGATACATGTACATCCAGGGCTCTGGCTGTTGTGCCTTTTCCCCTGTGAACAGGGTGCATACAAAAGCATGCAGTGTCCTGCCAGACCCCTGGGAGCAGAGGTGCTGGCCCGTGAAGGCTGTGGACATGGATGCAGTGGTCCCTCCTGCTGGCACAGGTTGCTTTGCTTGCAGGAGAAAAGCAGGCTGCTCACAGAAGTGCTTTTCCCTGAGCACTTGCTGAAGAAGCAGATAACTCCTCTTTGGTTCTAGAAATGTCTCCCAGCCCTCACTGGCAGCAGTGACTTTCTTTTGGATTTTCCTTTATCTTCCCCACTTTGTACAGGCCTGGACTGAATTCTTTGCCTCTTTTATCTGTCTAAAATGTGAAAGAGTTACCAGGTGTATTTGCCTTTGCCATTCATATTCCCTGCAGAACTGTTTCAAAAAGCTGGAGATTGTAGTCAATAGATAAGTTTAAATATTCTTTTGGGTTTTCTTTCCAGCATATAGAGTGATGTTTTCTCATGAAAAGGGATGATGTGGAGGTGTGAGGAGCAGGGACAGGTCCAGCCTTGTGAGGGGCCTCATCAAGGCTCAAGCACTGGTCCCTCTCCTGAGCTGCAGGGCTTCTCAGGTTGGACTAAAAAGACAAATTCAAAAGTTAGGATTTTCTCCCATTGCAAATACAGAATTTTGAGCTCTAGCAAGTTTTCTGTTGGAGGAGAGAGACTTGGAGCCCTGCAACAGAATTTACTTTGCATTCACAGGAGGAATGTGCTATATACCTATTGATTTTCTTTCTTTATCCACAAGAGGCTGACACCAGAAATTTTCTATTTAAATATTCATTACTGGAAAATTCATTAGTCATGAATACAAAACAGTTTTAGTTGTAGCTTTTGGCAGCAATTCTCTCAAAAATTCCCTTTCAGTGCAGTTGTGTCCCAAACCTGTATTTTATCCCTCAGTAAAATTTGTCACTATTGAAAAATCTGAAAATTCTTTGGGGCCGTAGTAACCACATTCATGTCCTAGTATCAGACAAATACAGAATTTCTTTTATCTGTAAAGTCACTAACAACTTTTTAACCCTTCTGAAAGCATTCAAATAGGTGCCACTTGAAGCTTTATCATGGTATGTAGATAGTGCAGTCTGAAGATTGTAGATGCTTTTTGCCTGGTACTCAGAACTACAAAATCAATTAGCAGCTCCTGGAAGTGCTTTAGCTATTGTGTGGGAGCCAGATGGGGCCATAAAGCCAGACCACCACTGCCCCTGTCATGTTTGTGCAAAGGTCCAAAGAGCTGCTCAGCAGGCAGAGGCTGGACACACAGCCACTTGGAAATAAAAACGAGGCTGCTGTCTCTGCACAGCTCCACAGCCCGCCAAGGCTCCTAGCCAGGCACCTGCTTTGCTGAGGAAAAATTCTCTTTAGGTATTTACTAATGGGCTTTCCCTCATAGAGTAAAAAGCAGAGATAGCGACTGGATGTATTAAATTTCTGAGTCTATAAAATAATTTGACTGATCATCTACATCTATTAGTTATTGTTAGCCATGGAAACCTCATTAAACCTCATTGTTTATCTATAATGTGAAATAAATAACTGTTTCAGATAAAGTAATGATGCAAAATGCTTTCAGAGAGCTAGAACGAGTATCAGAATACTAATTGAATTCATTATTTCATGGGGTCACTAACAAAAAAGTATAGTCTTGAGAGAAGTTCTGTAAGAGATTCATTAGTACTTTAAAGAGATTTTTGGCATTTGTCATTGACATGCTATCATCTTAACTGCAGCAGTAAAAGCTTGCACTATCTTCCATTAAGGGTGTTACCGTTCATATAATCAAGAGCTAAACCCAATATGCAAATGCAGGGTCTGAGCAGTAATGAATGCTTTTAGTTACCACTGCCTTGCAGAGAAATAATGGGATAAATAACCTATAATGGATGCATCTGGGAGAACAAATCTTTGACAAGTCTTTGGCAGGAAATGCTCATTGCTAAGGAAACTTGTGGGGTTTTTTCATAACAGGTAGGTTTTGGAAGAAAATGGCTCCCATGACCTTTGATATATATTTTCCCCTTTCTGTAGTGTACCTCAGTATCAGCTTCTGGATCCCTTTGTGGAAGATTAGCATCATTGCCTCCTTCCCCCTTTTTTTTTTTTGGTTCTTACTAGGAATAAACTCAGAAGAGCAGAGAGTGTAAGCAGATTGTCCATTTTTGTAAAAAGACGTTCAAGGGTTCTTGAAAAAACATGCTTATCATTGTTAAAACTTTAGAGGGGACATAAATAGAAAAAAATCACAGATAATTTCTTTCTCTTTCTTTCTTTCTTTCTTTCTTTCTTTCTTTCTTTCTTTCTTTCTTTCTTTCTTTCTTTCTTTCTTTCTTTCTTTCTTTCTTTCTTTCTTTCTTTCTTTCTTTCTTTCTTTCTTTCCTTTCTTTCTTTCTTCTTTCTTTTCTTTTTCTTCCTTTCTTTCTCTTTCTTCCTCTTTTTTTCTTTCCTCTTTTTTCTCTCTCTTTTTGCATTCTTCTCTTCAATTAGAGCTGTTTTCCTTCCTCTTGTCACAGACATAAATTTTTTCTTTTTTATTTCCCTGGCTAGAAAAGCTGCTCCAGTCTGCAGTGAAGTGAATTTTCAGGTTCTCTCTTTCACTGATTTCAAAGCCTCTCTTTACTCCTACTGCACTTTGTGGAATAACCCCCAGTGCCCTCAGCTTAAACAAGCAGTAGGCTACACTCTCTTTTCTATTTTCTCCCTAATTGTCGTCTACCTGGATTCAGTCAGGTCTTTCCTCACTGCAAGATTCCTCTCTTTGGTTAGTCACTGTTGAGAGGGATTTAATCTCCATTCTGTTCCCTGTCCACCTTGTAGCTGTGAAAGGTAAGAAATTATTTAACTGTTTCATCTCCTGAACCCATCTCACTCCTCAGAGACAAGAAGCAGTTGAAATCTCTATGTGATTTAGTAGATCTCCAGGGTCAGTGAGACACCAGATATGCAGGCCCATGGGACAGAGGCAACCTTATCTCTCACAGGGGTCTCAGGTTCACTTGAAAGTCAAATAAAAACGACATTCCTGAAATTGCAGTGATGCAAAAGCTGTTAATCTAATAAGCATACAAACTTTTGTATCTTCAGCTTCTTCTGTTTTGTGTTAGTAGCCACTTTTCCTCCTTTAGCTTGAAGAACACTTTAGTATTGTCTACACCTTGCGGATGTCCAGTAATGGTAGGAAATGTCTCCCATCTAGGTACATGTGGCTGGATAAGTTAATGGTGATAATCACATCTCAGAAAATTATTGCCAGGCCAGCAGCGGTTCAGGTGCTGAAGGGAACTGCAAACCACCCAGTCATTGCTCATTCCCTCTAGGAAAAACAAGGCCTGTTTAAAATGACATGAAGTTTGTACAGCATAGATGACCTTTCTGTGGGAATGTGAACAATGTGAAGAAAAAGTGTAAACATGGAGCATTAAATTACTGAAAAGGTTAACAAATCTTAGTTAATTTCACTTGGACATGTGTAAGGGAACTGTTCTAACAAACAAGATAAAACAAAAGTTGTAGCTAAAGATCAGTCAAGATCAGGGCCTCGCTCGTGTTGCTGTCTATTACGTTACTAGAAATACAAGCTCTTCTCCAAAGATTGTTACAGCCTGATGTTCACATCCATCAATCCAACCTTAACAATGAGCCAGCATGAACCTGCACTGACTTCAGGAGTCTAAATACACAAGAAGTAGATTTGAAACTGTGCACCTTCTAAAATTTAAGTGTAGCATTTTTATAACACTTTGACTTAATACATAAAGTAGTAAAAAAATATTCTGATCAATAGCTTGAGTCAATGCATTCAGAAATAAATTAGTTGGAAATACACATTTATTGGAAGAAATGAATGAAATTCTTTTATTTTAAAATATTGCTCTTTACAGAAAAAAAAATTGGAAAGGGAGATGATAACAAATATGACTGAAGCAAAATAAACCAATAACTGCAACATAATTATATTTGTGGTTGTTTCAGTCAAACAGATATCTTAACAACCCCTACCTGTAGTTCTGCAGGCAATTAATGTACATAACTCATGCACAGCTTTTGCACTTTCATAGGAAATGATTTGCAGATAGAGAGAGATTGGTGCTTGCTTTCTCACTTGTGTGAAAAAGGTCCATTTAAGGCTGGCATTGATGCATTATCAGTATTGACACTGCCAGTTCATCTGACAACAGAATTTTTGATTAATCAGCAATAACAGTTTGACATAAGGAGGGGATATACTCTGACATATCTTTCTTTCCTTGCTGTAGCATGGATCTGTTTGGTATGTCAGAATTTATTTTTACATCCGTCTGTTGTTTTTAATGATTGTGGAAGACATATCCAAGGATGTGAGGAAAATGGATATGGTAACAGAGTGTGGTTTTGCCCTGAGGTTGTATGGGATGCAATTAATACAGAGCAGAATATTACCATAGAACAGTTAAAACACTTCACTTTGATGCTTTCTCTTAAGACTATTGGAAACACAGATGTTCCAGGTTTTGCTTTTCTTTCTTTTCCTACCTTAGCATAGTGAAAGACTGCTACAGGAAATATTTACTTTGGGGAGTCATTGATGTTATTAGCCAGGTGTTATTTGGCATTCGTATTTAAATCAGCAGTAGAAGTTTAATCCACTTTAGAACCTTCCTCAGAACTTGCATGAGGGAACTCAATTGACTAAATGTCAGTGAACCTTCAGAGCATTCAGTCTGGTCCCTGCCATTTTTCACTTCAGAGGATCTGAACTAAGTCATAAAAGAAATTGGAGCGAAAATCAAACCTCATAAGATTTATATGGAACCGCAAAAATGCATCTTTGTTGTAGTTGCTTGTGTACATGTTTGAGTTGTTGCAAAGGCTACTAAAGGGTTCAATTTCATCATAGTCTTTTGGAGGCAGAAAAGGCTCATGGCTCTGTTGAATGCACAAATGACACAGTATGATGACTCACATTTATTTCATACTTTTAATTCATAGCCTTTAAAATAGTGTAACTCTCAGTGTATCTTAAGATGGCTTTTACAAATTCAGGAAAATCAATAAGTTAAGTTGCTTTCCCTTTAATTAAGAAGATCTTCTCCACTGCACTCATGACAGTATTCAGAAAGAAATTAAATTTCCTGGGCACTGTAGCTACATATTACAGTGAGAAAATACATGGATGCGGACTGATAGAAAATCCACTAAAGGGTTTTCCATTTGTAGTGTTATCAAGCATAGTCAAACATTCCTAACATGTACAATATTTTTAGTTTCAAATGTTCACTTTTTCATCAGTTGTGTCCTCTAATACACTAAAAATGTCGTAATATTTGCTCTGGACTGGACTAAATTTACACTTAGTTAACCATCTTGTTTAGGACATGTGGCTAGAAGACAGCTTTATTCACAGGGCAAGGGAATAGTTTCCATCTTAGACAATGTGGTGAGATATTTATTTCATGGTCTGGGAAGTCTCTGCACTTCAAAACACCACCATTCTGGTGGTGTTATTTGACCAGTTCAAATAAAGTGTCAATTTCCTCCTGAAGTTGTTGGAGTGATGCAGAAATCAACAGGGTAAGGTCTGTACACTTGAAACACACCCTGACTTTTGTCAGGAAAGAGACAGTAGCCTGCCTGACTGCATAGGAAGATATTGCCAACACCCAGACTGGAGGCACACAGCTAAGGATAGTGCCTATGCAGAGTGGACAATTTAGGATCTTCACATTAGAAATGAATGGGGTGAGGATCAGGTAGGGAAAAAGCAACAGCATAAGGTCCAGATGGAATGCCCTCTTGAAAAGACATATGTCTCTGTCTTTTTGCTTACATGATCCTCCTGAAGACAACATTCCTAAAGATACAGAGTAAGAATACTCTTCACTATTTCTAATATACCAAATTGCATTTTTCCAGTCTACAGGCTGTTTAAAGGCAGCAAGTCCTGGGGACTCAGCCCTAGGGTAGTTTAAAAGAGAAACGTCCATAACCAAAAAATTAATTTTCTCAGAGTTTTATCTGTTCATGTGTGGAACTGGCAGATGGTTCAGTGTTCAGAAGGCATGCCAGCATTTGAGTAATTTCCTAACAAATACAGGATCTGCCTTCCAGTTTGTGTGAAACATTACCTTAAATCCTGTGCTCAGTTTTGGGTCCCTCATTACAAAAGAGATGTTAAGGTACTGGATTGTATCCAGATAAAGGTAACAGAGCTGGGGAAGAGACTGGAGCATAAGTCTGATAAGAAGCACCTGAGGGAACTGGGGGTATTCAGCCTGGAGAAAAGGATGCTCAAGAGTGACCTTATCGCTCTCTACAACTACCTGGAAGGAGGGTGTAGCCAGGTAGGGGCAGCCTCTAACCATGTAACAAGTGACAGGATGAGAGGAAACAACCTCGAGTTGTGCCACTGGAGCTTTAGACTGGATATTAGGAAAATTATTTTCATGAAAATGGTTGTAAAGCATTGAAACAGACTGTCCAGGACAGTGGTGGAGTCACCACATCTGGAAGTGTTCAAAAAATGTGAGGTTATAGCCTTTGAGAACACAATTTAGTGGTGAATGAGCTGATGGTGCTGGGTTGGTGCACTTGGACTTGATGATCTTAAAGGTCTTTTCCAACCACAGTGATTCTATGATTCCGTGTCTCTGGGACCCTGCTTATGTCACACATCTATTCATAAAATACTCAGAAAATATTTGTTTTCATTTTCTGTTTCTTTCCTAGCACCCTGGTAAGCCCATGACAGCAGCATGAGAAACATAGGCAGTATTGTCTGTACTGCTCTGTTCAAGTCCTCTTCCTTCAGCTCTGCCAGTCCAGTGTGCTGGGACTGCTTTCTGTAGTGGGAAATCCAAATGCCCCTGGTGAAATTTCACTGGAAGCATTATGGAAAAACCTTGATGACAAATGATAGGAGGACAAGCTGAGTTATAAAACCAAACACAATTCCTTTGAGGGAGAGCATCACTGCCAGGATATTCTCAACACAGATCCCAGAAGCAGATTGTTGGGTCAGCTCTAACAGGACAAGTTGAAGGACTTTCTGAGCAAGAAAAAACCTGAACATCATTGGATAGAATGGCAGTGGGATTTTTCTGCTACTTTGTCTATGTGGAGAAAAAATAGAGAAGGAAAACAAGAATTAGATGTTTATTGCTATGTTTGCCAGCACTTTTCAGCACAAGGCCATTACTCTTGAATATGATTGTATTTAATAGAGTCATAGATCAGTAGAATGTTATGTGCTTTGAAAAGACTGATAGACAAGAAAAAAGTCTCTACTTCAGACTTTCTTGAACTTGTAAATGTTTTTATTCCTGTCTCCGTGTGCTCAGATGAAGACCCTGCTGTTTTAACAGTACAAGTCTTGAATTATAGGCTTTGCACTGGAAAGATGGGGTAAAGGAGCCACAGAATGAAAAATAATCACCAATACTCTGCAACTAGTAAACTGACTTGGAATATCATACACTAAATAATAAACTAGAGCTGATGTGCGTTCAGCCCAAGGATGTGTTTCCCTTGGCAGTGACATGTGAGTGGTTAAATCCCATGAGAGAATGGAAATGGTCCCTCAGCCAAATGGCAGTTGTTAGACTGTCTAATTGAGGGGTTTAATTTCCTTTCACACAGTCAAGTGTAATGGCCTGAGGATCACACAGAATGGACAGATATAAATACCTTCCTGCAGTGCAGTAGGAGACCAGACAGGTTGTGCAAGGGCACCCTAAATGGCCGTAGAGAACCCATCTTTAACAGCTGAATTGCACTCCTAGTACTACTGCAGTGCAGCCATCAGATGAAAGACAATTAAAGTAATGGCTTGTAGGTTCCTTGTAGCTCGAGACAAAGACTGCATGGGAAAAACATAACTTTTTATTATGTTCATAAATATTTATTTCTCTTTTTCTCCCCTATATTTGCCCTAAGTTTTTCTCTACATATATTATTTTTAGAAATCTGAGCAAGTGGTTATGGGAAAGCAAACCTATTATTTCCCTCTCCAGTTTAGAGACAGGAAAAACTGGGAGAAACATTGAACTCTTTGTCCAAACAGAAAGGAATCATTCCTAATCATGGCAATGGAAGTTTTAACACAACAGATGTTTATTGCTAGAAGAATAAACCAAATCCAAAAGGCAGAGCTTTCAGCGTTTATCTGCTGGTTTGGGAGGACAATGGTGTGACAATAATCTTAATAATTTACTCCTGTGTCAGAAGACTCTCTTGTGTCTTCTCTTTTTTGTAAAGTCATAACTTTAGTTCAGGTTAAGCATCTGAACTGTATGAATTAAATGAATATTCCTTCACAAAAATTAAAAAAAATACAAACATTCATGACTTTCAATCAAATGGTGTCAAAGAATATCAGAACCATAAGGAATAAGCTAGAGCCTTCCAAATGTCTTCTCCATGGTGTAGGGTTTGCCTTGCACTCAAGTGTTGCTGACCAGGCGCTAGTGAGATCGCACACACCAAAATGATGTTCAAGCAAATCCAAAGTTTATTCAAAAACACAGGTATATACCCCCTTAAGTGACCCCACCCTAGGTGCGGTGGTCTGACTCCAATTGGTTGAGGCTGGAAACATGTCCTTTTAAGGTGAAAACGAAAGTTGTAAGGTGGTCCTTCAGACACACCAAAATTAGAGGCTGCAACATCTCCTCCTTTTGTTTCAAAGAACAACGCAAAAATGCAAACAACATAATACACATAACAACACTGTAATTGTAAATCTTAGCTCCTTAGCTAACTTATCCAATGGGGAAATTGTTACTATTAAGATCATGCATATTGCAACTTGAACAGAAAGGTTGAAAATTTTGAAAATTGAGAAATAACATTTTGAAAGTCTCAAATTTTGCTAATTCAAGACTTAACAGGGTATTTTGCAGATTACACATCCCTACTTTCCCCTCTCTTTTCAAAATAGACCTTTGGAAGGAGGTACAGTAACCTTTATAAACTAACACAAACTAATACATGACTAAGACATGTATGCTTGGAATTTACGAACTTAGCACCAGTGCAAAACAAGAAACTTTTCTTTCACGTGTGAAATTGTGGTCTTTTTGTGCAGTCGTCACCGCACAGACCACTGTAAACAAAACTACAAATTTTATTAAATTTTGTGCAAAGTGTCCAAGAGTGCAGAGTGACTTTACTTTGCAAAGAAGCAAGTTCAGTCCAGCCGAGCTAAATCTCCTTATGCAATATTTCAAGGTCAATTCTCAAAACTTCTGTGTGGCCACTACAGAGGTTTGAGAATGAAGCCTTGATTTTCAGTCACTTTATACATTCTTGGTAAAGCAGGAAACAAGTGTGAATTCACAGAGAAAATTCACAAAGGCTAAACATAACTACTTACATTCTGTAGAAAATGTTCAGCAGCTGAGGGGACAGGTGTCCTTACCCCTACAGCCTGCTGGGCAACTTGCAGTGCAATAAGCTCAAAACTGCACTTTAACTGAAAATTAACAGAATTTCAAAATACAGGCTAAACAACATGCTCTTGAACTGGAGTGTTCTTGTTTGATTGGACAGTTAATGACTAGTCCTGCAAATAAGAGCAATCAAACAAATCATAATAACAACCAGGATCAATACTCCTTGAATTAACACTGCTTCTTGCCAGCTGATTAGGCTCAGGGAATGAACCCATTTCTTTAAAGGAGAAATGTTAACTGTTAGCTTGTCAGAATTATTTTTCACTGCTTGTGCTTCTTTGGAGTGTTTGCTTAATTCTGTGGAACATATTCCTTTAAACTCATCACATTGGTAACCATGAATCATCAGCAAAAATCTTAGAGCTTCTCTGTTTTGTAATACTGCTTGTTCTTGTTCTATCTTATCAGCATCTGTTGAGAAATCATTAAGCATTTTGGCAATGATGTTTAGTTGCTCCTGCACCCAGTAGTTAAGCATTTGCACTAAACGTAATACTCTGTCTACACCAACTGGGGAAAAAACTGTTGCTAGCAAATTTCCTGTATCACTCCAATGTTCTATGGTGTTTTCCTCAGCTTGAGGACTAGACCACTTAACATGCTCTTGTATTGATTGTGTAAATTTGGTCAGCTTGCCTAAATAACAAGGTCCACTTTTTACTGGGGCAGGTATTCCAGGCCATGCTCTATTACCACAAATTAAGAAATATTCAGGAGACAATGCTTTTCTCTGGTTACCTTTTGTGTGAACCAGTCTTGGTTTTGGGTAACTTGTATTTTGTGAGCCAACAACATTCCAACACCAACTGCTATTGGTGTAACTCTTATTATGAGGAGTGACATCTGTGCTTCCCACAGGAAAATATTGCTGTGACCAGTGTTTGTTTGACCATTCAGATACACTAGAATGCACAGGGTGAAATTCAACACATGACTCATTTCCAGGGAGATCTCCTACTAACTTTAGCTCTTGCGGATCTCTCTCTAAGGAAGTATTCAATTGCCATATGATATCTGCTATGGTTTCTCCAGTACTACGATAGGACACTTTTGCTTCCTCAATACCAAAAGGAATGAAATCTTTGATGTTATGATAAGGTATTCCTATAAGGCACACTTTGCTTGGTTCTCCTGCTTTAACCATGTTATCTGAGCAGAAATTTTCTAGATTTGCCTGTTGAGAAAGCATTATCCGTACATTTTGATTAGTAACAGCAACAAGACAAGACACAAATGCAAGAGATACACTTATATACTCTCTGGATTTAACTACCCTTTGAATTATGGTGGCCAGATGCTTTTCATCTGGCTTGACAATAGGTGTGAAAGCTTCTGAAATGGTCTTTTGAGTTACCAGAGGCTTCCCTATTTTAGGAAGGCTAGAAAAAGCAACTAGGGCAGCATTCTTGGATCTTTCAAATCCCTTTTTACTACATCGTGATTCCCGGCTCTCCCCAGCATGTCCCAAACAGAGGCTTCTTTTTCTTTTGGTGCCGTGCCTTTAAACGGCTGTGCTGTTGCTCTCCATTCTGGGATGCAGCCGGTGGGTGTGGCTGTCGGTGGTGAAGGCTGCAGGTACCAGGTTGTCGGCGCAGGGGATGTCCCTACCGGCGCGGGGGGTTCCGGTGCCGGTGGCTGCAGGCAGCGCGCGGCTATCAAGGAGGGGGTCCCTGCCAGCGCTGCAGAGCTTGAGTCCTGCATGCCCAGCACTGTGGGGGCTGTGGAAGGCGCACAGTGAATGGGACGCGCTTCGCTGGCTCCGCTCCACTGGGGTGGGGCCTCTCTCCTCTCCATGACGTAGTCTATCCACGCAGGAGGTGGTGGGGGTGGCGCGGGAACTGATCCGCCCCAGGGGCGGGCTAATTCCTCCCGTATCCTGGCCCCTGCCTTGATTGGCAGGCAGTAGGGAGGGGGGTTGGGCGGTCCTTGCGCCTCATTGTTGAATGCATGCGCAGCCTCTTTGTTTGGCTCAGCCGCGTGGTGACTTTTTGCGGGCTTTGCAATCACGTGGTCTCTTTGTTTTCCTGGCCACACGGTTCCTAGTCCCGCTGAAATGTCTCCTGTGTCAGTTTCCAGCTGCAACGGAGCTACTCTGGTGTACCTGCGGGGTGGTGGGGAGCTCGACGGAGGCACGACTTCAGCCCCGAGGTACCCGCAGGGCATTGGTGGCGGCGGCAGCGCCAAAGGTGGACAGACACGGGGAAAGCTGCTTTCCCTCATCTCTCTCTCAGCTGAGGGCACTCCCCATCGCGTTTTCTGGGATTCAGGATATAAATAAAAGTCACTCACGGTTTGGAATGGCTGGATGTTTTCTGCGGTGTGTCTCGTGGGGTTCCAGGGTTGATGTTGAGGTCCGGCCGCTCCTAGAGTGGCAGCCGGTGGTACAGGCAGGTAAAAGGTGGGCTCTGGGCTCATTTGCTGTGCATAGGCTGTTTCTTGGTAGTTATAAGGTGGTGCAAAGACGACTTCTTGGCTTTTTGTGGCAACGAATGGCGTGGAAAAGCTTTGATTCCATGATTGGTGCGATCTTGCTGGGTTTTCCAGAGCGGAGGCGGGCTGTGCTGCATGTGGGTACGGGAACGGCACAGCGCTGGCTCCATGGCTCGGCTCCGGGCTCTGCTCTTGTGGATAGGACGGCGGCGATGCCGAAGGGAACGGCAGCGGGGGTCCGATGGGCAGCACAGGCGGCAGTGGTGTGGCAGAGGGGTGCCACGGCCGGGGTCCCGCGGGCGGCGGTGCCCACGACGGTGCAGAAGGGAACTTAGGGAAAAAACCGCTCTGCAGAAGCAGGCTTTTTTCCCTTCTCTCAGGTAGCTCGAGTTTTTTACGGGCTCGTTCTACCTCTAACAGGATTTTCCTCATAGCTGTATATGACGGGATAAGCGGCAAAAATTCTTCGGGTGCAGTTTGCACTAAATTCCACAAATCTGCCCCAATATTGTCACACAATTCTATGGAAAATGTGGAATTGGCATCGGTTAAATGCCCTCGACTAAGGCACCAGTCCAAAAATTCCTGTAATGCTTGTCTTTCAATGTTTGTTTTTGTAACACGAGCTAGTTTTTCAAATTTATCAAGCAATAAGTTTGTTCTAGTCGAATTGGAATTTCCCATGTTTCTTCAACTCACCGTTTTGAAGGTTGTGGTTCCTTCAGTCCACGTTCTTCCAGCAGCTCTCTTGCCACTACAACAAACTCCCAAGTTTACAGGAGACAGAAGTTCTCGGAGGCTTCCCCATAAAGCACCCAAAAAAATTGGGGCACAGCAGCTCTCGGGGGCCACCACTTAAGGTTCTAGGCAGGTCTGCAGGTGGCTTCCATGTCCTCAAATCACGTTGGGGTCACCAATTGTTGCCGACCAGGCGCTAGTGAGATCGCACACACCAATATGATGTTCAAGCAAATCCAAAGTTTATTCAAAAACACAGGTATATATCACCTTAAGTGACCCCGCCCTAGGTGCGGTTGTCTGACTCCAATTGGTTGAGGCTGGAAACATGTCCTTTTAAGGTGAAAACTAAACTTGTAAGGTGGTCCTTCAGACCCACCAAATTAGAGGCTGCAACACTGAAGTTCTGCTGTGGGAAATGGAGTCACTGTTGCTGTTGGTGTCATTGCCAGATTCTCAGCTTACAAAGACTGGCATTCAATAAATTCAGTCCATTGAACATTTTACTTGTTAAACAAATCTGTGAGGTTGTTTGCTTGTTTGTTTATTTGGTTGGTTGTTTTGTTTCATGTCGATCTAAAACAAAGCCCCACAGGGGTTTCTACATTTTTTTTAAGTTGTTTCTACCATTTTCAGGTTTTGTGTCCTTTTTTCTCTCGCTCAAGTGACAACCAGGGAATCTCTTGTGCTTATAACCCCAGACTTCACTCCTACAACTCTTGTTCAGAGCACAAGGTCAGTCTGTAGAGCACAGCCAGTGCTCACTGGCAGTGCAGTTCCTGCCCCAAGTGACTCCCAATAAGGTCTCTGTCCCATCAGCTGTTGAAGATGCCTTTCCTTTCCACAGCCCTGCTCTTCCAGGGGCACCTTTTACAAATCATTTATCTACAGAAAGTGAAACTGCCTCCTTCTGGGATGGGTAACAAGCACGAACTGCACACCAGCCAGTTCTGAAACTGAGTTTCACTTGTTCTGCAATGAAATATCCCATTTCTGAGCATTCTCCATTCCTCCTAATGCCATCAATGTTTTCCCACTTCCAGGAAAAGGCCAAATTTTAAAGAGAGCTGCACTGTCTGGCTGATGTCCTGGTGTAATTCAAACCAAATTTAACCAGTTGCTTTGGATGATTTTGTGGTTGCTCTAAATGACTGGACAAAATACTGACCTCTTTTCACTAAATTTTCTGAGCCATCTGCACCAAGCATTGCCGGATTGATCTCTTGACCTCACTGTCAATTCCCCAGAAGGCTTTGAGTCATAGAAAAAACATGAGAGTGTCAAAATTTTTTTCTGCAGGGATAGTGAGTTTAACAGGGCTGCAAAACAGTGGTTTTCCCCAGCCAAATCTTTCCTCTAGGCCAGAGGATGATGAAGAGGACTGAGTTGTGAGTTCTTCTCAGTTGTCGAAGATGTGTCCTTTGCTGGAGATACTGATCAGATACCTGGTCCTGCAGCAGGCAGGGAGCAGGTACAGATTACTCCTTACACCTTTTCTTCTCAGAGGAAGTAGAAGTAACACAGAGAAAAACTGCCCCAGTTTAAAACGATTCTACTGCACTTACTTCTGAGTGGAATGAAATTCAGACTTTTCTCCATTTTGAGAAGTCTGCTCCTCAGGGAAGCTGAAGGGTCTGATTCATGTCTGTGACCCTGCTGCTCCCTAGACTCTGTGGGAGACCTAGGGAGATGTGAGACAGAGCAGTAAAAGTAATGGGCAGAGAGGTTGGAATAAGGTAGGATTTATGCCAGCCCCTCCTGATCTCTTCTGTTTGCTATCGTCAAGGCAAAGGCATCACTTACCCTAACTCTAATCCTTCAAACAATTTTAATCAATCACTGAACCTCACCTTTCACCTGCAGAGGGTTTCCTCTGCACCCACTTCAACAAATGACCTTGTTCCACAAGACCTTTCTTCATCAGGGTACCAGGCCCCTCACTCACTCATGCATCTTCTAGAGGCAGTGAGAGATGCCTGTCAAGCAAAGCTCACAGTCCATCCCATCTGTTAATAACCGTCACTATCTCCTACAGTGGACATTTGCCCTACCCAAAATGTCCTTATGAATGGATATAAGTAACTTACTTTTCCTCCTGTGACAGCAAGTTGGACAAAATTATTATTCCACCGGGACCAAGACTGATGTTATGATTAAGAGAATAAAGAATTGCACTGTCAGAGACAGTTGCTCAGTCCTAATTATGTCAGCTTAGAGTTTAGCCCATTACCAGGAGATTAATTTTGGAGAGCACAATAAAAGCTGCACTAGATTCCTTCCTCTGGTTAAGGTGGAAGACCAGTAGAAATGTCATTCTATTCTGTAAATCTGGAAGGTTCAACAGAGTTTATTTTTAACTCTTTTCCCAAGTGATGGTAGTGATGCTTATAGCTGAATGTAGGAATACCTTCAGATATCATCTGAGAAAAGCTCAAAATTAGTTAAGCAGGAGGGAAAAAGGAAGAGTAGAGCACCTGTACTGACACAGTGTCCTTCCTTTCTTAATCTCAGAAACAGTGAAACCAGCACAGATCTCTGCAGACATGTTTTCTGCTTTGGAGTTACCTGTCTTAAAATTAATGTGCATGAGTTAAAAATAGAGATCCCAGCATCTTGTAGATCTTCAGGTGATAATAACCCTCAGTCCTTTACATCACTTCTGTTGACTGTTATTTCTCTTGCACGTATATTCAATTACCTAAATGATGCTCACTAAAGAGCTGATACTACTGGTTTCCAGTTTTTAGTTATGTCCTTGCTATGAATTGAAAGATATGACTAATTCTAACTATATCTTTTTCTTTACAGACTACTCTAAAAGGAGGGAAGGAACTTCTAATTAAAGTTTTAACAATTTCTTTATGGGAGAGTTATTAATACCCAGAAACTTAATCTGATTTCGCTTTTTTTTGTGTTTTGTTTTTCATTTGTTTGCTTGCTTGTTTCTTCGGTTTTTTTTCTTTTTTTCCTATACTTTTTTTTATTCCCCCCTTCCTTCTTTCCTTCTTTGCTTCTTTATCTGCACTGTGTCTCATACTGGTGTTTAGAACAGCAGTAATTGCCGTTTGATATTTTTTCATTATCTTTTATTAAGTGTCTAAGCCCCTTCCACACATTTCTGTGTGAACAGGAGTCCTGTCACGACAGACAGGGAGAAGCATCTTCTATTTCTGGCTCTTCTACAGAAAGACTAGATCATAACAGCATTTTGAGAGCCGATAACAAATAACATTCTGATGACTTAACGTGTAAGTTGTCAGCTGGCCTTGGTGCCACTTCAGTCCCTGGAAAATGCAACTTTAGAACTCCAGAAATGAAGGACAAACAAGGCTGGCAGCAATCCCTAAAGGTTCTTGCCCAACACCACCACACAAAGCAAGGCTGACTTAAAAGTTAGACCCATCTTCAAAGTTACACCATGTGGCACAGGTGTATTTCATTCAGGGAAATTCTAAATAAACCCATGCCTGGGGTTCCAGTGCAGAGATGGTACCTCTGCTGGACTAAAAGCAGAAGCCTTGGGTAGATAAGAAGCAATTGTCTGCCAGTGAGTACATTGCTTAGATTGTGGACAGAATGGTGAAGTCACTTTGAGAAATGGCAATTTCCAGCAAGTATTTGTACTGCCAATCCCTTTGCAGTCTTTGCTGCATGTAGGTGTGCCATATTTGTAGTGGCAAGTTTGCTGCACTTATGCCCAATCTGCAGATATTGATTGGTGGAAAGTGCAATAATCTATCAAGAGAAAACCTTGCACAGCTCCTGCACACGTCCCTTAGCAGCCAGGAAGTGCAGAATAGGTTGGAGAACGTGTAAGAGAACAATAAAAAAATTCCCTAATTGAAAGGGGGGAAAAGGTTGTTCTGAAAATCTGCATGTGATTGTTGTTTTGCTGCTGATCTGTCTGTAGAAATCTCTGCTGTTGCCTTTCAGGTTCATCACCACATCCAGCTCAGCTTGGGCTTTAGCTTTTCGAACCCCATTCCCACATGCTTTCATAGTGTCTCAGTATTCCACTGCGGTTGACTGTCCCTGCTGCTACTGTAGAAGCCTGAGCCTCTTTTCAGGAAAGAGTTTAGTGAGGAGCTGCTTCTTTCATTCTGGCTTCTTGCTACCTTTGCTTGATTGCCTGCATATTTTTGAGTTTGCAAGAGGGGACTTTTGAATACTGACCACCACTCCTACCTGTTTTCTGTGCTCTTTTCCATGAAATTCTTCCAAGCAGGTCTGTGAACTGGATACAACTTTACTTTTAAAAGGTCTTTTGCTAGTTAGAAAAAGTAAGTGGGAAAAGTTTATAAGCTTTTGAGTGTTTGCCTTCTTTTCTCTTTTTTTTCTTCAAGCTTAGTGGATGGTTTCATTACATTCTATTTTTCCCTGGAGAAACAGTGGTAATTTTTGGTAAAGAAATGATGCTAAAATTGCACAAAGGGAAAAAACCAAAACCCTGACAACATGACAGTACAGTGAAACAAAGAGAAACAGACTTTCTCAGATCAAATCACTGGTTTCTGACTTCACTTAAGGTCAGGAACTGGGAATGTTTAGGCACATACAAACTGGGGTATATTTGTTTTACTGCACTGGATATTTATCTTCAAAGAATGATGGTTATTTCACTGGCTAAATGTCTTTGCTACTTAACCAAATGTTATGGGTTTAGCCAGGTGGGCCTAAATTTAGGTTTTAAAGTTCAGCTAGGCCTGGGAATTGTCAGCTGACTTGAGCTGGGCTGAGCTAGCTAACAGCTGACTTCTTCTAGCCAATAATATTGTATTCCATACCATATTGCATCATCTCAAAAGGGGTAAGAGCTGGTGTGTGGGTGTGGCTTGGTCAGTTGCTTCACAGCTGTGGTGCCAGCAAGACACTCTGCTGTCCCAGGACGGATGGGGAGGCCCAAGTCTGGAGTACCAGCTTACCATCGTGTTATCTTAGGGAAGTAAAATGTTTGTTCTTAGCTTTTCTCTCTGCTTAAGTCTGTCTCTGAAAAATTGACTTCTCTAGAATGATTTGTAGTTAAAATGGTAGAATTTGTGTTTACTGGGAAGTGGGAAATTATTTCTTGTTATACATAACTTGTGTAAGTGTGTGTTATATTGTAGTTTCCTCTTAATTTTCTCTTTTCTGTATAAATACATGTAGTTAGTTTCAGCATAGACCTGGCTTTGGAAGTTTTTTTTTCCCTCTCTCCCTCTTCTTTACCCCTTAGCTGGTTGGGGGGAGGAGGAACCCTTTTCACTCTGTCCTGGACAGTTGGCACTTTGCCAGCTCAAACCAGGACAGATAATTGGTGCGTTGGCCGGGAAATGAAGGCCACTAGCAAGTGTCCCAGAGAGTTGGCAGGGTTCCCGGGAGCTTTGTTGTAGAAACATTCCTTGATTTCTGCTTTGTTATGGTACATCTAGAACAACTAAGATAAGAATGTCCTCTTGCTACTGGATACTCGTTTTATTCCTTGTACTGACTGTTTTTGTGAGTTCAGACAGCTCAACTCGTAGCTGCTGTGAATGCAGCCACTGCAAGGAGAAGCCTTACAGCCACAGCAAGCTGTCTTTCTCTCCTGCCTCACCTCACCAGAGAGCAAACCCCAAGCGTGAGTCACATGGTGAACTGTCGTCCTGCCTGTGTGACCAGGGGAAAGGCATGAGGAGGTGGGACAGTGCATCTACTTCTGTGCTTGAAGTCCAGGTATGGAAATCAAAACGTAAGAAAGCTGGTATAAAGCTGTCCACATGTTGAAGCAGAGATCCCAGAACAGAGCCAAGAACCACAATTAAGCCGCCCTGCCTCCAGCCGAGAGGAGGAGGAGAACGACCAAGTCTACTGGACATTGCTGAACCAGAAAACTAGCCAAGACTGTACCTCTACACTGACTTGTAGATGACAGCCAGTGCCCCTCTGAGGGTGGCTGGACCGATAAAAGAAGATTAATTGAATCACAGAGAGGCCCATGTGGGCTGTTGGTGTGTGGCAGGACACTGCTGCTTGAGTAGAATCTGTAAAGATTCATCATGTGGATGCTCATGTGCCCAAAGGCTGAGCTAATGAAGGAACATCACACCTGGACTAGCATAAGGGAGAGTTGTTCCTGGCTCAATGGGCCCATGATGCCTCAGACCACCTGTAGGTGGTTGAGGCCGAGGGGTGGATTTAACCATGGACATTATTTCCCACGTTATCCGCTATTGTGAAACCCCTGAGAAGGGGATAGTGACCCCAGTGTGGGGATAGAGACCCCTGAGAAGGGGATGGAGACCCCAGTGTGGGGATAGAGACCCCTGAGAAGGGGATGGAGACCCCAGTGTGGGGATAGAGACCCCTGAGAAGGGGATTGGAGACCCCAGTGTGGGGATAGTGACCCCTGAAAAGGGGATGGAGACCCCAGTGTGGGGATAGTGACCCCTGAAAAGGGGATAGTGCCCCCAGTGTGGGGATGGTGACCCTAATGAAGTTATAGTGACCCCTAAGAAGGGGATGGGATAATCCCAATGTGTGCCTCAAGGACATTTAACCTTGAGGAAAAAGGTAACTTGGATTTTGAGTTTTGTGTTGTAGGACATGAACCATGAGATGAAGAAGACCTGAGCTGAACTGGTGTTGGTGTCCAATGATGAACTGTTTTTTCCTGCCTTAAGTACCTACCCCATCCTAATGGACTATTGCCTACAATATGGAGGGGTGGAAGACAGCCCTGGAAAGAACGAAGACTGTTTAAGCGCGGGAATAGATAAATTGAAGATATGAGTGATGTAATATGGTATGGAATAAGGGGTGGAATATGTTATGGGTTTAGCCAGGTGGGCCTAAATTTAGGTTTTAAAGTTCAGCTAGGCCTGGGAATTGTCAGCTGACTTGAGCTGGGCTGAGCTAGCTAACAGCTGACTTCTTCTAGCCAATAATATTGTATTCCATACCATATTGCATCATCTCAAAAGGGGTAAGAGCTGGTGTGTGGGTGTGGCTTGGTCAGTTGCTTCACAGCTGTGGTGCCAGCAAGACACTCTGCTGTCCCAGGACGGATGGGGAGGCCCAAGTCTGGAGTACCAGCTTACCATCGTGTTATCTTAGGGAAGTAAAATGTTTGTTCTTAGCTTTTCTCTCTGCTTAAGTCTGTCTCTGAAAAATTGACTTCTCTAGAATGATTTGTAGTTAAAATGGTAGAATTTGTGTTTACTGGGAAGTGGGAAATTATTTCTTGTTATACATAACTTGTGTAAGTGTGTGTTATATTGTAGTTTCCTCTTAATTTTCTCTTTTCTGTATAAATACATGTAGTTAGTTTCAGCATAGACCTGGCTTTGGAAGTTTTTTTTTCCCCTCTCTCCCTCTTCTTTACCCCTTAGCTGGTTGGGGGGAGGAGGAACCCTTTTCACTCTGTCCTGGACAGTTGGCACTTTGCCAGCTCAAACCAGGACACCAAAGCAGGCCTAAAATATACTCATGAAAGAGTGCTGGTAGGATTGTCCTGACCTTACCAGCAAGGACAAAACTGTAAATGAAAACTCCTAATCACTATATCACAACAGTGTCTGAGAGAAGACGCATGAACCAGAGAATAATGGTACAAGCTGTTAGTGGATGATGTTCTGTGCTGGTTTAAAGGTGAACCAGCAGGGGAAATGAACTCACTACGAGAGAGATTATAAGTCAGAGCTAAAATTTAATAATAATATTACAATAACAACACTGACACACAAGGGAAATTGCTTTCAACTCACAAAACCCCAGCAGTATAACCCAGTGTCCTGGGGCACAAACCCAAGGGGGTTTGTTTGCCCTTGTGCTGAGACCCCTGTGGTTCCCCCAAGTCCAGAGCAAAAGGAAAAGAAAAACCTGTTGGTGCAGGCGAGGGCTGTGGTCTGGGCGAGAGCGGTGATCTCCTCCTGTCAAGGTCCTGCTGCTGCTCTGGATCCGACGAGAAGTTCATGAGGTCTTCTTAGCCACCACTTATGTACCCTCAGGGAGCACTCAGTCCCTCCCCCTGGGCGGGGACTCACACAATGGGTGATTAACTCTGGGAGCAAGGGGGTGTTGAGCTGCTGATGGCCCATTAGCAGCCACGCCCCCCTCAGGCTGGGTGTGAAGGTGATAATGGCTCGCTGGGCAGCTGCTGCTAATGGCCCATTGTTCTTGGGGAATGAATAGAGGGGGTAGAATACACAGCTTTGATCACCCCCACACAGGGTTAGCTGGTCCCTCCTGCTGAACTAGGACATGTTCAGCTCATTAGAACATCCAGAGAACAAGCATATTCCGGGAAGAGAAAGAGCAATACTTAAAAAACATGCCTTGAGAATTGTTTTCTTTGTTATGAGTGAGAATAGATTGTGATATTTGCTATTGAACAACTACTCTGAATTGCCCTAATTCAAGAAAAACACTGTAAGCTTGTATAATAAAACTGATCGATTCTCATTACCTTTTTAAAAAGCCTAAGCTAATTGTAGCTTTTAGGAGTCTGGGGGAAAAACTAGGAAGGAGTTTGCAGTTACTTAAAGAGAAAAGGGAGGAGATTCTTGTTTAAGTATCTAGTGATTTTCCCAAAACTCAACTCCCAAAACACCGCATTAAAAATCTAATTGTTAAATAATCTTTAAACAGGCTGTGTATTTTTTACTTTTCATTGTATATTATAAGCTGAAAAGTGTGATTTCTAAGCTGGTTTTGCCCTCCATATCCATAGATCATTGATTTTTACCTATGTTACTAATGGAACTTGAAATTACTGTACTTTCATGTTTGGGTGTTGAAGGAGCAGGATTTGGACCAAGCCCTGATTCTATGTGTTACCCATATGTGTCACCCACATGTGTCTCTTCCCAGACCTGTGTGGAGACTCAGAACTACTTTTTTGAAGTAACTGTATGATCAGTCATCAGAAACATGCCCTCAAGCATTTTGAGTCATTTTGCCAAAAGGTATTTTACAATATTTTCCTCTGTGACTTCTAATACTTCTGCCTGGGTGGATATGGTTTGATGAATTTATGTAAGTAAAAAGAGTTTCTCCTATGATGTCTGTCTGTCTATCTATCTATCTATCTATCTATCTATCTATCTATCTATCTATCTATCTATCTACCTACCTATCTATCATCTATCTAATGATCTAGTATAAAGCACACATATCATATGTAAGTGATGTAGAGCAGGAGTATCAGATAAAGGGTGTTTAGTTCACATTCAAATCAAAGAAATTTAGAAGTGAGGAGCTGGAGCAGCTATCATGAAGTTATGAGGGAAAGCCCTCTGTTCCTTCCTGTGTGGACTTGGCACTGATTCCACAGGCTGCCCATGAGTCACCACTTTTTGCAGAGCAATGACTATGGTGAATGTGCAGCTGAAGAAGTGGATCTGCATAGCACTTTTCAGGGAATTCCAGTATTGGAGCCGCTAAGATTCCTGTGCTCTCCTTGCATGTTTTCCTTCCACTTTCCCTAGGTAGAAAGGAACAGCTTTCTTCCACCCATTCCTTCATCCAGCTCTGTCACAATGGTGTTTAATGCAATGTAGATCTTTTGCATGGAATGATGCATCAAAATCATGCTAGTCAAGAGCTAGAAAAGCATCTATCCAATCTGGCAGCAGGGAATGACATTCACCTGAATTAAATTGACATGCATTCCATGATTCAAAAAATCAGCTGCTATCCAGAATATCAAACATGTCGAGAAATTGGATTAAAAGTTCAAATACGTAGTTCTCTTAAGAATTACTGAAGTAGACTTAGGATATCCCTAAGGAAGTCCCTAAGGACTGTCTGGTGAATGTACCACACTGTTAAGTGTGTCAAGATTGGTCTGAGACTATTATTGTTTGTTCACAGTGGACAGCCTGGAAACTGAGATTTCAGGTTTTAGGTATTTGAAATTTGATTCTACATGATGGTTCCTTTGAGATTAATTTTCTATTTCTGAAATAGGGTCATTCTGAGTTCTAAGTAACTTCTCCATACAAATAAGTAGTAGTTTTGGGGAGGTTTTTAGGGAAGGTGGAGTGTTTTCAATAGTGAATTTATCATTCCTATGCACTAACTCACGTCAGGTGGGCACAGTCCAAAGACTGAAACCAAGCACAGAATTCTGTGTACTGCCAAAAATGCACCTCAGCAATTTTAAATCTGAATGTGCCAAGTGCATGTCCTACAGACACAGTGGAAGCTCTGCTCCTTTCTGCCCTGTAGCAGCATTGGATGTTTTGGAGCCCTGCAGCAGCTCTGGTCCTGCTCACTGCAGGCTGCTGGCTTCCTCTGCCAGACACAGGGAGCTGGAGAGATCCAGCAGCAGGGAGGTCAACAAGCAGGTGAGATCCTGAAACAAGGAGAAGATTGATGAGCAGAAGAGCTCAAGCAGCAAGGAGAAGGCCAATGAGCAGGAGAGGCCCAAGGGTGCAGGTACTAGCATCATATCTTTGGCTGTGCCAACCCCATCACCAATGGACTCAGACAGAGTAAGGCTGGACAGGGCTGTCAGCTGCCTGATCTAGCTGAGAATGTCCCTGCTCATTGCAGGGCTGTGGCAGGGGGTCAGACTAGATGGCCTTGAAAGGATTCATTCCAACACCAACCATTCTGTGATTTTGTGATTCTAAAGCAAGAGCTGCCCAGCATGAGTAAGCAACTGAAGGAGCTGTTGGATATGACCTCCTTGGTATCTGCAGAATGTTTTCCAAGAGGAACATCATGCCAGAGTTGCACCCAGCCACTGAGATAGACAGCACCTCTGAAGGCTGGAGCATCCAAGAGAACAGCATCAACTATTGCCTTCTCATGATCCTGTGGCCATCCCCCAGGCACTCCTTCAACCTGAACACCACGGAGCACCTGCCAGCAAGTGGCTCCCATGTCTATGTGGTGTTGGAATGCACATGATCGATGGAGCAGCTGGTGGGAAGACTTTCTCCACCCTTCTGGTGATCACCTGCTGAGTGACCAGTTTTGGTACTTCCTGGAAACCCTGTGCACAGCCGACTCCTTGAATGTGGAGAAAATTGCCTGCTGGGTGCAAACATTGGTGGCATCAGCTGCTGCTTTTGCCTCCATCATAGCACTACCAGCTCACAGTGCTGTCGTCCTGCAGGTCCTGCAGGTTCCAGCTGACAGGCATCTCCTGGACACAGATCATTCCTGAGATGGCTCTTGCAGTGCAGCAGGGCAGCTCAGGTGCCTGCCTGAGTCTTGAGGAGTCAGCAGCCAGCAGTTGAAGATGAGCTCAGAACAGCTAGGGCTTGGGAAATCTCTACTGGCCCAGATGAACCTTCAAGCATAAATGTATAGAAGCACATAGGTATGATTCTGTGATTTTAAAGGAGACATGGCTAAACCTACTGAGAATAGAAACACACACACACCTGAGTGCTACCTAGATTAATAATGTGAGTGAGGAAGTGTTTAATTCTGGGTTCATTATACTTGTCATTCATGTAATGCTTAGGCAGACCTGTTAGGGATTTCTTTTAGATGGTGGTGATTTGTCCAGTAGCCACTTCTGGGTTGTGACGAGGAATGTTGACTATTTTCAGGGTTATCTGGAAAAGAGGAAAATGTGAAGCTGCCTCATGTACTACAAGCACCTGTCAGTCCGCAGCTCATGGCAGTATAGAAGAAAAATGAGTCAAAGAAACAGAGTCAATAGTCCACGTAAAGTAAACACACTTGCAGTCCAGAAATCAGAAAAATTGAAACAATAGAAGTTGGCAAACTTTCCTACTTAAGTTGTACAACACACCAGGCTTGTATACAGATGGTCTTCAAACTACTCTGAATTTAGAAACCTTTGTGAAAACCTGAAGGAATGGAGAGAGAGACATTCAAACAACCAAATGCCTTAGGAAGGGATGTCTTAGGTATTATTTTGGTATTGCTGTTCTTGTTCTACATCTCTGGTAGTTGGAGATGTCATCCTAAACAAGAAAATCCAACTGCTAATTGCCAAAGTTACGCTTTTTCCTCTATGTAAAATCAATACATTACTGTTAAATGAGAAAATAATACTTCTTACACTAAGCTATTTTTGTAACTATATAAACCTGTTCTAAAATAAGAAAGAGTCAGACTACAGACAGGGTCTTGAGATGGGTTGACATTCTTTTTTTTTTTAAATGAGCCTGGTGCAAACATTATAAACATTTAGGTTGGTAGGAGGGGACCAAGAACAGGAAAAGGATCTGTCTGTTATTTTAAATATGCTAGAAGGAAAAGAACACAAGGGAAATTAGAATCCTTTCTTGAGCATAAATATGCTGACATCCATCTGAATCTTTCTGTTGGTGTCCAGGATCCTTTGCTTCAGACATACCAAAAAAAAAAGGAAAGAAAAACCAAACCCCAAAAAGGACTCAAAAGGAAAAGATGCAGAATAATCTGTCCCAAATTAGATGTCATGGTTGAAGTCTTGAAGCCCTGAGTGAACTGATGGTTAAAATCTTAAATGGGCCATAAAGTAATGAATACAGGTCAGAACTTTCTGAGATGGTTCCTCAGATACAGAGAGAGAATGCTTTTAATTTAAATGTTGATGTACAACATTCAGCTATCACAAAATAAAGTCAAAGATGTTCATCTATGATTTTTACCTGTACTTCATATGATAGAATAAGAGTCAAAGGTAATCTGTCTGGCTGCAATCCACCCATGTGCCTTCTCAGGATCTGTTTAACCAGGCTTTAGCTTCTAACTCAGTGACTGCTGTCATTCCAGTTACTGATGCTGCTCAGATGTATAAAATACATATCTCTATTCTTCCTAGTCTCTTAACACCAGTGGCATCCTATCGATGGATGAAAAAGCTCCTAAATCAGGAACACAGGTCGTCTGTTTCAAGAAGCACTGTGGCCTTTGGCTTGCAGCTCCTTTAGACCACCTCTCGAAGGCTGGGATGGCTCCCTCCACACCCAGCCTGGCGCAGCCTCCCAGAGGAAGGACCACACTTGAGGCCAGGCGGCAACAGAAGAAGCAAGCTTTATTGGGGTGCCCGGTTTATAAAGGGTTCGGGGGATAGTTCCAGAAAATGTGAGGGGGAAGGGGAAGGGTCAAGCATCCTATTGGTCAAAACATGAGCAAAGGGGAGGTACAGAGAAAGGACCAAGAGGGAACAATGAGCCATAAAAGGAGAACTACTGCAATGCACCAAACTGGGGCCAATCAGGGTGGGGTTGGTGGGAAAAACCTAAGGGGATTCTGGGAGGAAGAACTTGGACAGGGACTCCTATAGGGAAACATTATGGGTAGACCTGATGACCAACGCCATTAACAGGGGAGAAATCAATATATGAAATGCTCGAGCCCACAGCCTCAGGCTCTCCGATTTCTGCATCTTCGTCAACCCGTCACTTGTAGTACTTCTGCCACTTAACAAAGTCCTGGTCTGTCCCGACAGCATCCAGTAACAGAATACAAATACAGTTAAATGATAAAATAGATTAATTACTATGTGTTTGGATTTTTTTATCCAGATAAAGCTAAACCTTTCTTTTGGAAAATGAACTAACAAGGTCTCTCTTTAGAATTACAGTCAATTTGTGTGGGCATAGTTTCAGTCTTCTCTGAAAAAAAAGAATCTCCTCTGATTACTAATCATGATGGGTATTTTAAAAGGTCAATAAAGTAGAAAATAGAATTCAATTCAACCTATTGGGAGGAAAAATTACCTTATGCAAAAAGATAAGCTGGTATGAATACACATTAAATATAGAACAATTTTATTTAATTTTCAGCTCAGGTTATAAATCACTCTAAATGGAATGAACATGATATATGATTCCACTTCACTGCCACATTATTTAAACAGCAAGAAACTTTCTTGGTGAAATCGGAAAAGGCACAAAAGATAAATTGCTAAATTCAAACCTTGATTTCACTGATGAAAAATAGTTAAATGGTGACAGCAATTGACAATTTCTCAGTCTAAATTCTTATTAAAGACATGCTATTGTAGTTCTTCGTCATTGCGGGAAGTCAGTCAGTTGAACCCCTCACCTGACCAGTTACAGAGTTTGAAATCTTCTCCTTCCCTTTCTACCCACAGGCCTCAGGACAGGTGCCAGGAAATAATTCCTTTGTCCATAAAGGAGGATGTTTGTGTAGGGTTTTCAGAACATGGAGAGAATTGGTGAAAGGATCTTCCAGTGTGGTCTGTGACGTTCTCCTGCTCCAGCTGTCCCTGCTTGTTCAGTCACTTGCATTTGCATCAAGTACATAAGAAATAAAACTATATGGTACCTTCTTGGTATTCCCTCACTTTTTTCTTAGGAGATGACAGTGTCTGCTCAAAAGTTTCAATAAACATATAGAGTATAACGTCCCAGGGAAAGAACTATTCTTTTTTCTTCAACAGTTTCATAATTAAAATCTGTCACCTTCTAATCTTGTTCATGGAAAGGTGTTATGTACAGAAGAACCATAAAATGGGACTTATTTTGTATAGTTAATCAAGTATGACTGGTCCAAATTTCAAATATGACTCCTTTTTAAAACTGGTCAACTGCATGCATTGCATAAAAATGAATATTTGTACTCATGTAATTAGGAAAAAATAGAGTTTTTTCAGATGACATTTCTAATAACCAAGACTTTTACTTCTCCTTGTAAATTTTCCTTCCAGTGGAATGTTGTTAATAAACAAATGTTTTCAGTATTGTTTCAGAATTTGGAAATATAAAAAAGTGTTCCATTCCCATGCAGCCTACTTATAATGATATTGTTTATTTTTATGGGATTTTCCAGGAATACAATTCTTTCTATCCATAAAGATGGCAACAATAGTGCCAAGGTCGTGGCTTCAATCCCCATATGGGCAATTCACTCAAGAGCTGGACTCTGTGATCTTTGTGGGTCACTTCCAACTCAGAATACTCAGTGAAAGCTATAGATTTTTATTAATAGCCAAAACCAAATTTTTTCAAGAATTTACAGATAAAGCAAATTTCTCTCTCCCTATTCATCTCTATGAGTGGAAAGAACATGGAGAAAAGAAAAACTGTCCCATGGTACTTTAGGGAACAGAGTGTCTGCCAGCTGCTGTCACTGCTGTTGCCCAGGTGAACTGATGCTCTTCTCAAGCCTACTGGAGCTGAGGCTGCAGGGACATCCCAGGAAACAGCCTTACATCCACACTGGCCTCGTTTCAGCTCTGCCCTTCAGAGCACTCTGTTTCACTGAGCTCCCTAAGGAGTCCAGCACTTGAGTTTACCCAAAATTTAGGGCCTAATCCCTTGGAACCACCTTCTGGCCTCCCTAGAATTCAAACTTTGGGTGTGTTTCAGCTGAAATAGTTTGGAGTGAGCAAACTGACATTTTCCGTAAAACTGAACATTGTGGAAAGATTCCCACTAAGTCCATTTCCTTGTATAATAAGAGCAAGAATAACAACAATTTTAGTATTATATTGCTATATTGCTATAATTATGCTATGTAGCAATACTCATGTGGTCGCTACAGATCTAGGAGACAATGATCAAGGTAAAGTTATATTTTAAATGCATTTAAGTATCCCCTGGCATTTCAGGACATACAGCACCCTTAAAAGTAAACCATTTTGCTAGTGATTACCCAGAAGTTAGGCAACTGGAATAAAATTTTACTCTTTGCTTCAACAACTCTTTTCCGTTTTCTATGTTTTTTTTTAATAAATTAGTGATAACCTTTGAAAGCAATTATTTGCAATTCCTTTTCTACTGTACTGTCACTGTCCTGCAACTCTTACTAAAAAAATGGATGCAGCATTTAGTCTGGCAAGTCTCTTCTGAGGTGACAGCAAAAGTCGAAAAATTATTTTTAGTACTTTGGTTCTGGAGGATTTTTTTTGTGTTTAGTTTTTAAAAATTTTGTTCTGCAATGCCATTGCATTTATTCAGCCCATTAAAATCTGTCTGAATGACTTGCTTGAGCTTCTTAGCGTGTTAGTGCAAAGGAGATTTCTGGGACGCTTTCAATGATCATTCAGATACAAATAGCAGTAGTGAAATACCTATGGAAAATCAAGCTCCCAGCAGCCTCCAGCACACTCATGGAGCTTGTTTCTTTTCCTGAAAATGTCACCACATTTTGGCTTCTTTTGGAAGGGTCAGAGGGTGTAAAGTCACGGTGAAAAGACAAAGCCTCATAATAAAAGCAGAGATGGTCCTGTTCATCTTCCACATTTTAACAGATATTCATTCTCCCTCTAATGTCCTAATTCAAAATACTTAAGCACATCCTTCGTCAGAACCCCAGTAAGTATATAATTAAAATTAATACACTCCATTGTGTGTCCAAATGATGTCTCAGTTTCTAAAAACAACTCAGTCTTCCTTGGGCTTCTATCAAATCTTACTCAGTTTTACTGCTATTGGAAATAAGTGTACTGCCTGCTTTGAAAACAAAATAAAATAAACAAAACAAATCCATTGGAGGTTAATATTTTCCCATAAGCAATCTACTATAAATTTGGCAGTGCAGGTTAAAGAAGGGAAATATATTAAATGTTAATGTTCCCTGTTGCAAAGGAAGTCAAGTAGAGATAGGAATTCATCACTTTGCTTTTAGAAGTTTAGTTGAATGGAATTACCTAAGTAAATTTTTTTCCATCAGCTTAATGTTGGCAGGAGTCTGAAGGGGTTTTAGGATTGCAATGGAGTGTTAATTAATCCTGTATGTCTCACTGAGCACCAAAAGGAACAGTCACTTTGACTGATGTAACTGCACAGGGGTGGATATTTTCATCTTTGGGATTAAGATATTTGGAGATGCAAGGACTACACAAAGGAACAGCTTCAAAAGGAGGTGTGCACTGATTCCCTTCCTTTTGTAGGAGCCTTTGGACAGGAAAAAGATCTGGGTCATTCTGACAAGGCCTTTCTTAGCCTACAGAGACTGGTACCCTCTGGACTGATGTGCAGGATGTGGCTCTGCAGCTGGATGTGCTCTAAGGATGCTGCCTGGGCCAAATGCAACCTCTCCCTCCTCCAACAACATGGTGAGGAGAAAGGCCTGTTTTTCACCCTGATTAAGGTTTAAGAATTAACACCAACTGTTCCAAATCAATAAGACCAAATTCCCTCTAGATTTACCCCACTCTGCCTGGCACCCAAAATCTACAGTATTGATGGACCTGCTATAAGGAGTGGAAGAGTGTTGAGAGCTGCTGAGGCAGGTTATCCTGAGTGTGATCTGTGCTCCTCCAAATCTGGGTAGATTCACAGAGAATTTAAGCCCTTCAATTCCCATCTTTCTATTCTGGTACAAAGTTGTGTCTTCGGTGATTGTAGACTTTGATTCAACTTTGTATTGAAGCTTAAAACTTGGAATTCTTTTTTCTGGGTAAAGGCCATCAGATTGAAGAAACTGGAATTTAACACAATGATGGTTGAAGGGGTTTTGGTTTTGCCTGATTTTTTTGGTTTTGTCTTTGGGTTTTTTGTTTGTTTTGTTTTGGTTTGTTTGTTTGTGCAAGGCTGGCAAGTGTACTACATGAGAGAACCTGGACCATGTTTTTGCGACAGCTGAACAAAATGCATGGCACAAATCCTTTGAAATGGAAAAACAGAACCATGCTATTAACTTGTTTTTAATTAGCTGGTGTCTGTCTAAAACAGCTCCCAAACAAGCATGTAAATTTTTCATACGAATTATTCACACAATGTTTCCAAAATTCAGGAGCTTTGTTATGATCCAAGATATGTTAATAGGAGGCAAAAGCTCACTTTCAGTAAAGCAGATTTTAAGTAAAACCTGCAAATAGTTCCTAAGCAAATCAAAACTAAGTAAGCATGAAACATATTTAATCCAGGGTACTGTAAACAAAAATATATTGTGATATGTTGTGATCAACATAGAAAAATAAAAAGATATTGAAACACTGCATACAGATATACGCAATACAGTCAGACCAGCCTCATCTACCTAAACTTATTCACATCAGTTTCCACAACCACAAACTTTCATAATTTTGGGGTATTTTATGAAATTGGATTATGTAGTTAGACAGCTCATACACCTCAGGGTGTTAAATTGCAAAGAGCATGGGGGGATGAACTACCCCTGGGACACAGTGTGGGGAAGGAGATATGTCAGCAGGGCAGAGAGGGCACATCTGCTCCCCATCATCCTGACCTGGGAACATTGCTCAGAGAGGCTGTGGGCACCCTGTCCTGGGCAAGTGCCCGCTCCCATAGGCCTGGCTGTGACCCCGCAGCTTTACCAGCCACCTCCAAAGGTCCCTTCTGACATAAATTATTTCATGACCCAATGACCATCACTGTCGGTCACAAAACACCAGTTTTTATGGGTCAACACTTCACTGTCCACCCAAACAGGGACCTACACAGAGAAGAGAGATTGCGACATTCTTAGGCATTGAAGCAGATGATTTATGGGGTCAAGGAGAAATGCATGCTGCCTCCTGAAGAAAGATGTAAGGCAGGGTTATAGTTTGGAGAAAAAACTTTCATGGGCTGAAGTTCAGGAAATCCATATAAAGGGTTTTGCTAAAAGAAAGTTGTACTTGGACTCAGGGAAGAGTCTAAATGGAGAAGGGCAGTGGAAGCAGAGGAGCACTCATAGCTTTATATTGTGTTCTTTGTCTCTGCTTTTTATTTCCAAAAAGAAACCGTTCAATTCCACTTTCATTAGGTCAGTTGAGCCACCCAACAAAACGCATCACAGCCTCATGCATAGGAAAGAGACTTGACATTCTCATTCCGTGCTTTGCCTCCATCATCTACACAGCAAATTCACAATATTTTAAAATAAATAAAAATTATATAAATGGGAAGTACTACAAACAGTGCCTGGTAATAATCTGGAATATTTCAATTAGTTCATTAGCTTTTTCCTTGTCAAATAATTGATGTGAAACACTGGCATTTAACTAATTGCAATAATTTTTCTCCACTTTCAACTCCATTTCGATAATTATAAACAGTTCTTCGCAGACCAATTCAGATTGGGGAGCGTGTTTGAGATAACTATTTGAATAGAAATTATAATGATCCTTGTTCCTTAACATCAGAAATGGCACAGGTCTCCCCACCCACTTTAAGCCAGGGAGGCTCCCAAAATATCTTGTAATCCTGTTAGAGTTGATGAACCATGTGGAGAGTGGCTCTGGGACGATCCAAAATCCTTTTGTCAGGTCAGAATTAAATTTTTTCCTCCTATATATTGGGTGGCTTATGATGGATCAAGCGAGGCAGAGGTGTGTGCTGCATCAAACCTGGGATGTTTTCCTGTGTAAAGGTTTTGGTCTGTGATGAGTTATGAGGACTGGCAGCACTCTGCAGCCCTAAAAAGGCTATTGTGAAAACAGCCTAAGTCTGCACAAAACCACAAAGAGCACATCAGCAAAATAGTAATTTTTCTTTACACACAGATGGGCTGCTTCATGACAGCCACTTCTGTGTGGGTTTTAGCTGAGGAAGAGCTGGAGAAGAGGGCAGGGGACAGATGATGCTGTAGGGGCTGTTCCTGACCACTGGTCTCTGGTGATCCTGCTTCTTCTGTGGGACTTTAAGCTCTCTGACATCAGCTGGGAAAGAAATGAGGCCAGGCAGGAGCTGTTGGGGGATTTTGGAGTGCAGTTCTTGAAACAGCCAAGCAGGGACAGACAGAGCTGGACCTACTGATAAGCTGTAAGGAGGGGCTAATGCGTTAGTGACAGTCACAGACTGTGGTGACCATGGAGCAGGGATGGTTGGGGTGCAGGGAGAAGGAGGATTAGAAAGGAGCAGAGAACATATCCTAGGCTTTAGAAAAGAAGGAAACTCTGGCATATGCTGAAGGAAACTAAAATAAGGGGACAGGGGAAGATGTTCAACACAGGGTGCATGGTGCAGATTTTCAATGGCCCCAGTGTAAGAGAAAATGTAACCCTTTTCCCATGGGATAGAAATTCCAACACATTTGCAGCCTCAGGGAAAAAGCCAACTAACCACTTTTTGTTAAGTGAAAAGCACTGTCACATCATCAGTACTGAGATATGTACACTTTTGGTTTGCAGCACAAAAATTGTTCCTGTGGACTGTGTTTTTCAGCAACACAGGTATTAGACTTCAAAGACTTCATCTCTTCACTCCCTTCCATGGGTTAAGCTCCCTGAACAACCCACTTTTTCCCTGACACAGGGTCAAGCAGGTGACTCCCATGAGGCAGCACATGTGGATGTCAGTAGGTGTTTGTGGTGAAGACAAAGTCTTTGCCACTTAAAAAAAAAAGGGGTCACATGTACACCCCACAACTGTCCAAGGTGCGCACTACATAAATTACTGAAAGCCTCAGGTACAGACAGAATAAAATTCCCAAACCCATCTCCCCAAAAAATGTTTTGGTTCAGATCAATCTGACCAATGAAAATGCTTCTCTAGTGAAATTAACTATTTTGCTCAGGGAATTTCTCTTTTAATGACATTATCTTTCCTCTCAATGTTTTTTAGCAAGTAGCTCCCAAAGGTCTTTATTAGGTACTAATTTCCTAGAAACTATTAATGAGACACTGTTAAGTCCCTTAGGTCATGCTGAAAAATCTCATTGGAAATAATGGCAAAATCATTTTGGTTTTTCAAAATGTACTGGGAAGGAACAGATACACCTCTAGGGATTATAGTCAATCCAATTACTTTGAAATTAGTCCAAATCATGATTGAAGTTGCTCTTACCTGGAGTAATTTGCCTACAACTTTGTGGATTGCTAAAAAAAATGCTGATGATACACTTCAGTTCATTAATATTTTTTGAAAAATGTGGTTTTAAATCCCAGTTTTTTGCTGATAGTGGTGAAAAGTGTGGTTTGGAAATGAGGTATTATCTGATATGTGCTTGAATTGGTAGTTGTAGAAGTTTAATAGTTTTCATGCATTTCTAATTTTTATAAGACTGCAAAGTACCCAAGCCCACAGACAGCTCGTGCTGTGTAAATGACATCTTGGCTTTCCAACTCCAGCCATAGCACATAAGCCACCACATTTCTCTGGCCTTTAAACCACTTTCAGGCACTGAGAGGTATTTAGAATTATTTGATAACTAAATTGTTGATGGTACATCTAGCCCTACCATTTATTAAAATCATTGTGCATTCTTCCTTCTACCAGGAGAAAACCAGAAAAGAGAAGGTGCAGTAGAAGTTTTCCTATTATTGTGCAGAAGTTGGCAGGGTTAGTTAGGAGGGCTTTAAACGAGGTTTGAAGGGGGAAGGGACTGAAACTGGGCTCTCCGAAGATAAGCCTAAGGGTGTAGAGCCCGAGTTGAGAGTGAAATCAATGGCCCAGCTGAAGTGCATGTACACCAATGCACGCAGTATGGGAAACAAAGAAGAGGAGCTGGAAGCCATAGTGCAGCAGGAAAAGTATGATGTAGTTGCTGTCCCAGAAACATGGTGGGATGATTCACATGACTGGAGTGCTGCTATGGGGGGCTACAAGCTCTTCAGAAAGGACAGGCAGGGTAGGAGAGGTGGAGGGGTGGCTTTATATGTTAGAGAGTCTCTTGACTCTGTTGAAGTTGAGGTCAGCAGTAACAAGGTTGAGTGCCTATGGGCCAGAATCAGGGGCAAGGCCAACAAGGCTGACACCTTTGTGGGAGTCTGTTACAGACCACCCAACCAGGATGATGAAGGGGATGAATTATTCTACAAGCAGCTGGCGGATGTCTCAAAATCTCCAGCCCTTGTTCTTGTGGGTGACTTTAACCTGCCAGATATCTGCTGGGAGCTTCATACTGCAGAGAAGAGGCAGTCAAGGAGGTTCCTGGAGTGTATAGAGGACAATTTCCTTCATCAACTGGTAAATGAGCCTACCAGGGGTAAGGCCCCGCTAGACCTACTGTTTATAAACAGAGAAGGGCTGGTAGATGATGTAGTGGTTTGAGGCCGCCTAGGGCATAGTGACCATGAAATAATAGAATTCTCAATACTCAGGGATGCAAGGATCATTAAAACCTCTACACTGGACTTCCGCAGGGCAGATTTTGGCCTATTGAAAAGACTAATTCAGAGCATATCCTGAGAAACAACCCTTAAAAACAAGGGGGTCCAGGAGGATTGGACATGTTTCAAGCAGGAAATTTTGAGTGCACAGCAACAGGCTGTCCCAGTGTGCCGAAAGGCCAGCTGGAGGGGAAGACGGCCAGCTTGGTTAAATAGGGAGATTCTGAAAGAAATCAGGGATAAAAAGAAAGTTTACAGACTGGAAAACGGGGCTGGCTACTTATGAAGAATTTAGAAGGATAGCTAGGTCATGCAGGAAAAAAATCAGGGAAAGAAAAGTGCAATTTGAAGTTAACTTGGCTAATTTTGTTAGCGATAACAAAAAGTCCTTCTATAAATACATTAATGACAAAAGGAGGGGCAAGGAAAACCTCCATTCTCTGTTGGACTTTGAGGGGAATATAGTTAAGGAAGATGAGAAGGCTGAGGTACTTAACACCTACTTTGCCTCAGTTTTTACCAGTAAGACAGGTGGCCCTCAAGACAACTGGCCTCTGGAGCTGGTAGACAGGGAGAGGGAGCTGAATAGGCCTCCTGTATTCCAGGAGGAAATAGTTACTGACTTACTGAGCCAGCTGGATCCTAACAAGTCTATGGGACCAGACGGGATCCATCCCAGGGTGATGAGAGAGCTGGCAGAAGAGCTTGCCAAACCGCTCTCCATCATCTTCCTGGCTCTCTGGGGAGGTCCCAGGCAATTGGAAGTTGGCAAATGTCACCCCAATCCACAAAAAGGGCTGCAAGGCTGACCCTGGTGGTGCCTGGGTATGGAGCAGATCATCCTGAGTGCAATCACACTGCACCTTCAGTATGGAAAAGGGATTAGACCCAGCCAGCATGGGTTTAGGAGGGGCAGGTCCTGTCTGACCAACCTGATCTCCTTCTACGATCAGGTGACCCACCTGGTGAATGAGGGGAAGGCTGTGGGTGTGGTCTATCTAGACTTCAGCAAGGCCTTTAACGCTGTCTCCCATAATATACTCCTGGAAAAGCTGGTAGCCCATGGCTTGGACAAGTGCACCCTCTCCTGGCTTAGGAGCTGACTGGAGGGCCGGGGCCAGAAAGTGCTGGTGAATGGGGCTGTGTCCAGCTGGTGGCCGGTCACTAGTGGTGTTCCCCAGGGGTCTGTGTTGGGTCCAGTCCTGTTTAACATCTTTATTGATGATTTAGATGAGGGGATTGAGTCCATCATCAGCAAATTTGCTGATGACACCAAGTTGGGAGGAAATGTCGACCTGCTGGAAGGCAGGAGGGCTCTGCGGAGGGATCTGGATAGACTTGAGAGATGGGCTGATTCCAATGGGATGAAGTTCAATAAGGCCAAGTGCCGGGTCCTGCCCTTTGGCCACAACAACCCCATGCAGCACTAAAGGCTGGGCACAGAGTGGCTGGAGAGCAGCCAGGCAGAAAGGGACCTGGGGGTACTAATTGACAGGAAGCTCAACATGAGCCAACAGTGTGCCCAGGTGGCCAAGAAGGCCAATGGGATCCTGTCCTGTATCAAAAGTAGCGTGGCCAGCAGGACCAGGGAAGTGATCCTTCCCCTATACTCTGCGTTGGTGAGGCCACACCTTGAGTGTTGTGTTCAGTTCTGGGCCCCTTAGTTCAGGAAAGATATTGAGGTGCTGGAGCGGGTCCAGAGAAGAGCAACAAGGCTGGTGAAGGGACTGGAGCACAAGTGCTGTGTGGAGAGGCTGAGGGAGCTGGGGGTGTTTAGCCTGGAGAAGAGAAGGCTCAGAGGTGACCTCATCACTGTCTATAACTACCTGAAGGGAAGTTCTAGCCAGGTGGGGGTTGGTTTCTTCTCCCAGACACTCAGCAATGGGACAAGGGGGCACGGGCTCAAGCTCTGCCAGGGGAAATTGAAGTTGGAGATCAGAAAAAAATTCTTTCCAGAGAGAGTAATCAGGCACTGGAATGGCCTGCCCAGAGAGGTGGTGGATTCACCATCCCCGGAGATTTTTAAATGCAGATTGGATGTGGCACTGACTGCCATGATCTGGTAAATGGACTGGAGTTGGACCAAGGGTTGGACTTGATGATCTCGGAGGTCTTTTCCAACCCAGTCAATTCTATGATTCTATGATAATGCTGGCTTTAAATAAATGAAATAATGTTTTTTCCATCAATATACCTAGGCTGGATCTGTGCTGGTTGCAGCTGCCTGCCCAGTGAAATTAAATTAATCTGATTACTGATTTGCATACCCTGTTATTTTGATAAACCATTTGTGTAGCAATGCATTCCCAATATATGGCATGGAGAATGTCTTGCCAGAAATGGTCTGACGAAGAGAATCAACCAGCCACTGAGAATGCTTTATCAACTGATGTTTTTAATATGGTTTGAATGTACTGAATGTAAAAACTGCAGTGTCACTGTTTCTTCTTCCCAGAATACCCTGCCAGGCCAAGCATCCTACAGAATGTGTCCACCTTTAATTCAAACTTCAATCTCAGCCTAAGCCCTTCTACAGCCATTCTCCTTCCCCTGATGCATCTTTGTTTTCATGCACACAGAGATGTCAGACACCGATATACAAGATTTTTGTTTTGATCCATCTCCAAAAGGAGTTGCAGGTAGGGGTATGTCGATTTTATTTAAACTGCCTTAACAACTCTTGGGAGGGCAAAGTAATTTGATTGTCCCTGAAAGAGCAGAGGTAGCTGAGAATTGTGAAAATTTGCAGCCTAAGAAAGTGGATGGACAAAACCAGTTTCTGATGGGCTCTTCTAAATTAACTTCCCCCCCCCCCCCTCAACATATGCACGCAAGGAGAGTTATGTAAATGAATGCAATTAGATGACAGCCACAGCAAAAGCACCCCAGTTTGAAAATTAAAATTGTCTGAAATGGGAAGTCAAATTGGATGCAATTAGAGCAGCCTAAACAAAGCAACTTATGTAGAGCTACACTGATTTCTCCTTATCAGGTCTCCCAGTGATGGATAAAATAATGAGTCTGATTGTCTCCCTGTGGCCTTATTAAGTCTGCTGAACATCCCCTGGACCTCTACATGGCCCTGCCCTCCTGCAGGGGTCCATTTTTCAGTCCCTTATTTCTTCTTGCCTGGGAAGACATGACCTGCAACATCAGTCAAGTTACAGGGAAAAGATACCGTGGTATGCAGCCTGGTGCCTTCAATGGCAAACTATTTGCTTGGAATTGCTGGTTAGAACTCAAGGAAAATAAAAAAAGAAGACTTGCATTAAGGATTTTAATGTTTCCTATTTCACAGTCCTCTTTTTTGTCCAATTGTCTGGTGAAGTGCAAAATAAACAGTTTGTGTTTGTTCTATTCTCACTGCCACTCAATTTCTGAATTTACAGACTGAAACTGAAACAGTGTTTTATATGTGGGAAGATTCCAAAGATTCCACATATTGACATTAACCCAAGAATACAGAGGAAAAGGAAGAAAGGGAGAGAGCCTAGTCCTTCAGAAAAAGAAGAGACGACAGTCTAACTTCTCTTCAGGAAAGTGGTCATGGCACCAAGCCTGCCAGAGTTCAGGAACTATTTGGACAACATTTTCAGGCACATGGTTAAAAATGTCCTGCTCTCTTGAGCAGACACAGCCTTCTTTGTTTACCCCCAAGCCTTTTTTTTTTCCCCCTTCCTCCTTTATGAGAACAAACTTAAGCACAGAGATCAAGGAAAGTGGTACATTCTTTGTTTTTAATTCTCACCCTGATTGCTTCATGCAGCTTCACTGAAGGATTGTAAGCATCTTGTGTTAGAAAATCTATGAACAGAGAATTAACACATCCCCCCCCCAATAGAATTTATAAACCAGAAAACATGAAGAGAAAAAGAATTTTTATTTTCTACTGATTTGTAAAAAAGATAAAGGAACACAATCTTGGATTGACTTGATGTGAAACAAACCACTTACAACAGTCTTGTTTTTAACTCATAGACCATCGTACCTTCTTTCTTTAAAGGAGTATAAATTGCCAGCTGGCAGTGCTGTTTCAAAGCAAAGACAGCTATTTCCTTTTTAATCCTTTAACAGGAAATGCAGGAAAAACTGATGTATTTGTAGCTTGCCTCTCCCCAAATGGGCTGAATGTCATAAAATATTATTTACATTCTGAGTTCTCTTAATTGTTTTAACAAATGTTCTTTCTATGAAAAAATCTCAGTTATTACTAATATATATTGTCATGACCAGTCAAGCACTTTGGAAATTTTGCCAGATAAAGCTTTCCCAGGAAGTTCTGTATATGTGCTTAGAATCACAGTATCACAGAATTACTTAGGTTAGAAAAAATCCTAAAGATCATCAAGCTCAACTATTAAACCAGCACTGTCAAGCCCACCCCTAAACCATGTCCCCAGGTGTCACATCTACACATCTTTTAAAACCCTCCAGGGATGATGATTCCACCACTGCCCTGGGCAGCTTATTCCAGTGTTTGTCTCAGTGGATGAATCTGGGCTTGTATGTCCTCATGGTGTTTTTCTGCTTTAACATTATTTTTTTACAGTTCTTCGGAAATGCTCATATTGAATTTATCAGTATCCTATAAACTCATTTCATGCAAGGCAATCTCACAGTACACAAATCTGTACTGAATTTGGTCTTTTCTCTGACTCCATTTTTTTTTTTGGTTTATGGAAAGGAAAAATCTCAACTGCTTCCCTGCACTGAATTTAACCCTTTTCTCTTTTTCACTCAGCCTTCACAGTTATTTATGTGAAAGGCCTCAGTAAATATAGAATAATTGTAGGCTGTGAAAGGAAACACACCTCAAAACCCACAGACTGGGCAGTGTTCAGTGTGGTCTGCATGGAATATACTGGTCATTAATATAAAAAGCACAGAAAGGCAATTGAGAAAATGTGACCTGGTCTGAAGAGGCAATGCAGGTTTGCAAGGGGGTGGTGGACACATGCAAAGTGGTAGGGGAAAATCTCTCTGATGGTATGAATGATCCTGCCCTGTGTTCAATTCACTCATGACAAAGCTGTTCAATCATCCACAGGGGTGTATGAAACTTCAAAAATTTAAAGTTTTTTCTGTCCTTTTTTTCCACATGCATTCCAACTTTTGCCATCAAGTTCTTCATCTTTTGCAGCTCTTTCTCTGTTTCTCTCTCCATTACTCTGTGTGTTGGGCTTAGGGCAAGACACACCATCTCTTTACTCACTCATCAACAAAAAGACAGACATGACTCTCATGCTGATCCGGGTTTATATGAGGTGGATTTGCAGGTCCTTTCTGTGTTGCTAACAGTCTGAGCTCTGAAAAGAGGAAAGCTCTGTGAGTGCTCTAGGTTAAAGCACTGAGTCCTCCAGTATAAAGAGAATACTCGCATTACGGATTTCTGTCTGGAAATGTATGCTTCTTCCAGGGTAGTGCTAACTTTGTAAAGCATGTTATATTTGGGTGTAAGGGGAGTGTAGAAAGAAGAGCAAGTCACTGTGCAGAGGTTGTTGCTGAATGAACTTAAATCATTACTGATTTAAATCAGTTGCCTGTGGTTTTTGAGGTGGGCTTCCTTTCAAAGCCCACAATTTCTTGTATTTTCAGAGGTGTTCCAACTACTTAACTGAAAAGGCTGAGTGTAGAAGTGTTAAATGCTAATAAAGTTAAATACAGTTTGATGGGTGCCAAAAGCAATCTCTTACTGATTATACTATAATGAAGCTAAATATGCTAAGTCTTTTGATTGTGTACATGCTAAATTCCACATTGCATTAATCACATGGCAATCTTTTTTTAGTTTAGAGGGGCTTTTGCATGTTTCTTTACCTTTTATTTGTTTTTTTAACATCGCCAACAATTTTCTGTCTTTATGGCCCAGCACATCTGCCTGGGCTTTTTTGTGATTCAAATGGTTCATAAGGACTATTACTTTCAATGTAAACAGGAAACTTTTAAATGTGAGTTACTGACAACAACAAAAAAGTCAAATCAATTATTTAGAAATAAGTCATGTCAGAAGAAAATTTAGTGGTTTGCGGGGTATTTTGCCCTGTAGCTTTATCTTGGTTTCTGGGAGCAAGAGTCACTGTGATTCCTGGCCTTTTCCCATTTTTCACATGGACATCTAACTTCCATCCTCATCATATCCAAGCACTTAATGCTCTCTGATTTTCACAGCATTCTTTTGAAGAGGAAAAGAGCTTGCCACTCTTCCTGTAGATGAAGAAATGAAGTAGAGGGCAAGAGCCACATATAAAGTGAATTCAGAACCCAGGAACATGGTTTCACAGGACCCATTCTCCGCTTACAACTGAGGCATTGCCCAAATGAATCCATCCCCTTCCAAACCTCCTTCAGCCCCATGCTGCTTTCCTTGAACTGATGCTAAGTGCTTCTGTGGGTATGGTCAGCTACTTCAGTTCACAGATTGATCTAGAAATGTAGATGTTTCCATCCAGCACCCATAGAAAGTGGCACGATGCATACACTTGCTGTACATCATGAAGTGATACCTATGCCAGGAATAATAATTTATTTGGGCCTAAACTTTCCTGAAATGGTGCATATTTGCATGAACAGACATTGTTTTCTGTAGATGTCAGGTCACATGCTGTTCTCTTTCTCACTTAGTCTGACTTCTGTGTTTCATCTGACTCAGGCTCAGTGCAGATGGAGAGCTGTCAGCTGTCCTGTAAATGACAGCCTGCCTGTCCCTTGTACACAACACCACAGCTGATGAGGTGAGCTCATTACGCCTATCCCACTCTCACTACCGCTTCCAGGAGCCAGCAAGATTTCAATTAGGGAAAGCTCAAAGAAGGACGATTTTGAAAATCTGAAGACTGCCAGTTGGAAGACTCAAGACTCTGGATGTGCACAAAGGTCACCAAGAAGTTTCATTAAGGTGCAAAGAGAAGAACACCTCAGCAGAGAAATACTGCTCCTTCTCTGGCCCCATTCTGGCCCATATGAGTCCTTTTGCATTTTTGAAGTTGCCAGAGCTCACCCACCTTCCACCTCCCATGCCAAATCTATCTTAACTCACCTGTAGACAGAAAGAAGACCCAAGGGAGCATCATTGATCATAAAGGGTAAATAACAGTACACAATTAAATGGGGGATTCCAGGACACACTGAGTCTGAAGAAAATGAAAAAAACCAAAGAAACCCAAACCACCACCACCACCACCATCACCAAGAACAACAGCAAAACACAGGGGAATCTTAAGTTCAGCATGAAGGCATCATAATTGGGATTATAGGATTTTATTTCTTGACTCACAATGTTTCTCCCAGTTTGTTACTCATTTCCACCTCCATAATTACAACATCCCTGTCAAAAACACAGCCATTCATGGGTGTTCCTGTGGAATCATGTTAATGTGAATGGAACAGAAACACAGGAAACAATCTGGCCAGAGACAGCTTTTTTTCAAGGTAATGGCAAGTATTGATGGCAAAAAACCAAAATCAAACCAAACCAAACAAGGGTGCAAGGCCTATGTGTATGTGCAGAGTCAATTTTTTCCAGTTTCTTGGGTAACCACATAATGCTTCAAGTATCATCAAGAAGCATGAATCTTGGCAAGTTCCTTACAGTTTCTACTTTCTTTTTTTTCTCATTGCTTCTCTTTTTTCTTAACTTTTTAATCCTTATGCTTTCCTGACTTTCATTTCTTGTCATTCTAAATCAATCCTGGGCTTTCTTTTGGCACTTCACATTTATGCCATGAATCAGATTTCCTTTACTCTTAACAAAACCATGGTAAGGCTTTACTGAGAGAGAGAGATTTCATTAGCACAAAAGCAGAGTTTTGTTGCTGTTCTGATGAAGCAAGAGGTGACAACGTGACTGAACAAGAGGGAGAATTCACTGTGCTTTTCTGCAGGATGTCTACCCTGGAAGAATAATTGTACAAGATTTTGCCAAACTTTTAGAAATTTCTTGACATGTACCTAATTTTGTGAAGCCCTGTGGATTAGTGACAGTCTGGGTTACATATAGTTATACTGGATCAAGGAAGTGACCAAATGCTCCCATTCACTCTCATCACTCCCACTCACGCCGTGCTCATGGCCCCTGCCTTTATTGTTGTTGACACTGAACATGAACTTGTTTCTCTGGTTCCAGGGTCACATCTCTCCATCTCTGATGCCTTGAAACCCACTGTGTGGGATACAGCTTTGCTGTGACTACTGCCAGAACAGAAAGTGGGGCAACACTGTCATCTTTATGCTTGTTTGTTGATCAAGACTTTTTGCTCCTCATTAGGTTAAGTACCCAGGAGTACTCAAGCTAATGGATGGGTAAATTCCTTAAAACAAGCACAGTTAGATTCATTTCCAAAACTTTTGATGGGCTTCCTCTGAGTATTATAAAATACGATAAAAATTGCCTGATGTATGAAACCTGGATATGTGCCCCATTGTATTAAAATTGTATGAATTAATGGCTTCAGGTACTTGGTAATTCCATCTTGGAAGTAAAACAGACGATCTAATACTCCAGATAAACACCAAAATCCCCAGCAGGAGACCAGTTTGTCAGAAACCTCCTGAAACAGCATTGCTAACCTGCTGTGCTGTAACTGGAGTTCAACATATATTCACTTTTTCACTTGTGCTTCACTTGTTTTTTCCATGCCTCTGAATGGGCAAAAGTCCCTGGAAGGTTCCAAGTCTTTTATAGCAATGTGTTAGAAGGCAGAGTGTCTTGTCCTCTTCTTTGCAGATGTAAATCATTACAGTTACTTTAGAATTTAAGAATTTTCATTTTGCCCAGTGGAATGACATGAGCATAAAATAAATCCCAACATTTATAATTAGCAAGGTCATGTTGTTAAGAAAATGTTATGTCTTTGTTGGACTAAAACAACACTGAAAGCCAAAGAGATAATATTTTCCATATCTACATTCTTCTTCCTAATTACTCCACAAAGAGAAAAAGTTCAGGCCTCAAAACCTTCACAAGTCATATACTTTGCAGACAGCTTCTTAAGAAAATGAGATGTAAAGTCGAGTACTGCAAAAATGGGGGCAAAACAAAAAAGACATGTTAAGCACAAGTTAAGAAGACAAAATCCCATTAGTTTCATGTATCTCACATATTCTCTAAGAGGCTAAGTATAATTTGAGCTATCTGCAGCTCACCTTGTGCATTGTCCTGCAGGCATTCTTTCCATATGGTCTTGCAGGTCAAGGTTGCTTCTACAGTCAGAAAGTTTCAATCAGTATTTTACAGCATTTCCTGAAGTTTAAGAGATATTTAAAATTATGTTTTCTTACTATCTGAGAAGGTAGTCAGATGATTCTTAATCTCTCTTGTCATGAAAGGATAACCAGTTGCAAAGAGAACTTGGGAGAGACAGTGAAATTCTATGTTATACTTTTCCCAGCACAGAAGGATATGCATAGTAAAAATTCAGAATGGATTTCCAAAAAAAAAACCCCAAAATTAGGAATGAAAAGAAGAAATAGTGACCAGGGAGAGTATTTTCTTCTCTGCATTTGCAACTTAAATGACAACCAAATAGGACACACCAACATGAGAAGTAGATGAGATGAGAAAGGGTTAATTACAATTATGTGATACAATTTGTTGCTTTCCATGACAGACATTTATCTCTTTATTGAGAAAACCACTACTCCATCCAATGGGTAGTTACAGTATGATCAAATATTATATATATGTACTAGACTAATATGTAGTAACTATATTTGCACAACTGAATACACAATAATGTCATAAAACAATAGGTAGCTTTTATTCTAAATACACCAGAGGTAGATGGTATCTTTTCTGTCTCACCCCGCTTGTATTAAAACCCACACTTACCCCGTTAAGTAATAGTAATAATGACAATTCTAATTACCTTCATCTCATACACAATTGTCCATTTTGCCAAGTTTTACACTATCTTGACAGAAGTAATTTTTCAGTGAGAAATATTATTTTTCAGTTACTGTAAATAAAATAATTCTGCTCCTGGGGACAACATCTGACAGCAGCACCTCCATCTGCAAAGGTCTACACTTGCTTTAGAGAATCTGAGACTGAGACAGCACAAGAGAAAACCACATTTCAGTTTATATTTTTACTAAGTGGTGCCCATAAAATAATGAAATAAAAATATATAGGAGCTCATTTTATCCTCAAGTTCGACTGCCTTTCCCCTCTAACAGCTATGCTTGAGCCTACATTGCCTTTTCCACCATAACTCAGCACACAGGTTTAATTTTTAATTCTCAGCAGTGTATTGGGCCTCCATGTGTAATGATCAAAGAGAAACCAGAACTAAACCATGAATTGTGCAATTGGTGAGCCAGAACAGAGCCATGGCTTCAAACCAAAGGGATGCTCCCACAGGGTCTGGAGAGTTAAAAACAGAGGCAAAGGGTCTGACTTATGATGAAATAAAGTCCAGGTATGATGGAGATGGGGAACTGAGAGAAACAGAATTGGAGCCTTCAGAAGGTGAATATTAACACACAGCCTTCTGGCTCAGAGGCAGCCCCAAGGCAGCCTGCTTAGACTGGTTTAAGGGATATGAGTGATGCTGATACTGGAATTAGCACCAGGAGAAACCTAAGACCATGGTGGTCTGTATTCCAGAGACTGTCCAGGACCAGGGTTTCTAAAACTTGTGTTCTGCCATAAATCTGATCTTCAGTGGCAATGAGTGATGCAATAGTTCTCTTTTAAAAAGGGACTTAGATTTGATTTTGAGGTCTGCAGTTGGAGTGATCAGCAAGATTAGAAGAAAGAAACAAAGTTCATGGATTTTAAGACTCACAGATCTTTTTATTGATCCTGTATCATCAAAAATACATGTAGCAAAAACATCCAGTGTGTTATTGAAGTTTCTGTGAGGCTGACAGCCTCTTCTGCTCTCTTAAACTCACAGTTTGCAAATCAATGTTTGGGCCCATCATTTGCTGTTAGGTCACTGTGCGTTTAAAAGTTTGCGGGAAAGTCCTACGTGCCTTAGTACTTGGCTTAAATGCTGATAAATTTGGATGGTTGGTGCTGAAGGCAGCAAATCTTAATTGACTGCCAGATTCTGAATAATAAAGTCTCATTTCCTTCAATGCTCCTCATCAACATTTTTATGCCTAAGAGTGTTCATGGAGTAGCTCTACTGCTTCACTGACCACATCTGCTGCCTCATGTTCCAGGCACTAGCTCCTATCAGGTACATTTTCACATTTTATCATGGAGAACTCATAAATTTTGAAAATTTCACGTTGTGTTTGAAAATGTGAATAGCCATTTTGCAAGTTTTGTATGTGTTTCTGATGTTTTGCAGCCTCCTGTAAAAGCCTGGCTTTCCACCATTAGTTGCTCCCTTGGGGCAACATTTCCTCAACAACCCTGTCCCCCTGACAACCAATTGCTGATAGTTGTCACAATGGGATGTCCAGCCGGGAATAGTGGTGACATCACAGGGAGATGCATTGTGACCTCACCCTCCCCACACTATAAATAGCCCTGGGGTCCATCCTGGCTCAGTCAGGCCCAAGCCTTGGTTCCTGACTAGTGGCTCAGCTCTAGCCATGGAGACTGATCCGAAAGCTCAGCCAGCAGCCAGCGGTGCGGCTGAAGAAGCGGAGTCCCCGGCTCCGGATGCCAGCAGCCCGCAGCCTCCCGAGGCTGAGAGGGGTTTCTGGTCCAGGGCCTGGAGAAGACTGTTCCTGGGTCCCCTGTGGCCTTGGCTGAGGCTGTCGGGACGAGCCCCAGGGAGGCAGCTGAAGCAGCCTGCCGAGGGGGTCACGTTGCCCCAGGGGGAGGCAGGAGCCGCGCCCGCCGGCGGCCTCACAGAGCCGATGCAGGCTCAGGCGGCTGAGCCAGGGCCGTTCTCCCCGCGCCGGGGCTGGGCAGGGAGCGCTTCCCTGGGAGGCTCCTGCGCCCTCGGAAGCGGCGGGCTCCGAGCCCCGAGCCGGAGCCCGAGCCCGAGCCCGCTGCTCCCCGGCGCAAGAGGCGCAGGATCTGCCGCCGCCGCCGCCGGCGCAGGCATGGGCGCAGGCAGGGGCGCAGATGGCGCCGGCAGAGGCGGCCGCAATAAGATACGCGGCTCTTGCCTCTGCCAGCACTGCCCGGCACAGCTCTCTCCTCCCCTCCCCTCCCCTCCCGGCACGGCTCGGCCGGCTCAGCCTGCCCAGCTCGGCCCCAGCCCGGGTCAGGGCTGCCCCCACAGCAGCTCCGCGCCGGGGGCAGAGCCCCGCCGGCTCCAGCCGCGGCTCCCGGGAACGAGCTGGGCCAGCGCACCCGGGGGCCACCCCCACCCCCATTAGCAAGCTAGTTTAGAGTCCTTAGGTGTAAGATTATAAGATTATTTCTCTCTAGGTTAGGAGACTTCATCGTAGATATAGATAGGAAGTGGGTAGTTTAGCTAGAATTACAGATAGGTAGGAATTGGACAATTACAGATAGGAATAAGAGAGAGGGGAATTAGATAGGGATTTTTTATTTAAGATAGTTAGGATTATTTTTTTACATTGAAATAGTTAAGGAATAGGATAGTTAGGGTTATTATTTTTATTTAAAATAGGTTTTTTTATTTAAATGGTTACCTTTTTTATTTAAATAGCGATAATTTTTTATTGAAGTGGTTAGGGTTAATTTTTTTATTTAAATTGTTAGGGGTTTTTATTTGAATAGTTAGGGTCAAGTTTTTTATGTAAATGAATATTTTTTAAATTTAAATAGTTACGGCTAATTTTTTTAATATATAATAAATAAGGCAAAAAAATGCTTTCTGAGTGGTTCATTTGTTCAGACTCTCATGTGTCCCTGTGCACCAAAAGCAGAGCTCAGCTCCTTCGGGGAGCCAAGGAGAAATGACACCTCCTGCGGGCAGGCCAAGAACTTACTAGAAGGGGGTGTAACCTGGCGGAGAAAGGGCGGCATATGCAAACCAGAGGTGGGGCATGACCACATAGGGGAGGGCTCTGCAATGCCGCAAAAATTCCCCAAAGGGAGGGCAGGGTCCGAAACCATGAGGGGTAAGGGGGATTTCCAGAGCTTACCCTACAGGATGTATGGTGTTACACAATACACTGCAAAAGACAATATGAACCCTAAAATGCTTATGTTTAAACAGTCCGTTTTTCTTTCTCCATTCTTCATAATTCTCTTTGCCCACAGATGAACACAAATGCCTTCTGGTGGCTGAGTCAAGGCTCCAGTTGTGTGCACAGATTTGTCTATGGTCTCCCTAATTCAAAAATCCCTTCAGTTCAGGCTTCTGGATAATGTGTTCTTCCCTCTCTGAAAGACAAAACTTCCAGAGACTGAAATAGAAGCAGATTTTGCCAAATTTTTAGGAAAGGGATCAGTCTATGAGATGTCATGAGATCCTGCCATGCTGGTTTCTGTATGGTATGGTAGCAGTGCAATTTATTATCTACTCCCATCATCTACAACAGTAATCAGGAAACTGTTAAGGCTGGAAAAGACCTTCAAGAGCATTGAGTCCAACCTGGAATTCATCACCACCTTGCCAGTTAGACCAGAGCATCTTGTGCCACATCCTGTTGTTCCTTCAGCACCTCCAGGGATGGGATGGGCACTGCACCAGCGCACTGGACTATCCTTTCCAGTGCCTGACAACCCCCTTCTGTCAAGAAATTCTTCCTGATGTCCAGCTTGAACCTTACGTGGCACAGAGAGAGGCCCTCTCCTCCTGTCCTGTTGCTTGCTGAGGAGGATTTATCTTCTAGGACTTCTTTTTCTTTTCTTTCTTTCTTTCTTTCTTTCTTTCTTTCTTTCTTTCTTTCTTTCTTTCTTTCTTTCTTTCTTTCTTTCTTTCTTTCTTTCTTTCTTTCTTTCTTTCTTTCTTTCTTTCTTTCTTTCTTTCTTTCTTTCTTTCTTTCTTTCTTTTTCTTTCTTTCTTTCTTTCTTTCTTTCTTTCTTTCTTTCTTTCTTTCTTTCTTTCTTTCTTTCTTTCTTTCTTTCTTTCTTCTTTCTTTCTTTCTTTCTTTCTTTTTCTTCCTTTTTCTTCTTTTCTTTCTTATTGTTGTTGCTGTTATTTTTCTTTTTTTATTCTTTTTTCTTATTCTTTATTTTCTGTATTTTTTTAGTCTTGTTTTTAAACTAATTTTTGCATTTGAGCTCCTGTCTAGGAATCTACAGTGAACTAAAATTAGATTCAGGAAAACACGTACTGCTGTCTTCAGGACTGCACGTCAACACTTTCTCAGAGCATGAGCTTCTGGTAGTGAGTGTAACTATTGGGATGCTCTTGTCTCCTTGGTGCTGACAAATGAACACAAGAGATACGAACCTCAAGAAAATTAATCCTGCCATAAGGAATATCAATAAGGAACATAAACTAGGAAGATGGCAGACTCCTGAGGCTGTTCAAACCCTCAAGAATGTTATTCCTTTTGACATAAAATCTCTTATTTTGAAAAAAAAATCAGAACACTGAAAACAAAACTAAGAACTAAGAAAAGGTGCTAGAAAAGTAATAGTAATTTTTCCAGATGTGTAGGGAGCAGAGACTTCTATAAAATATGGAAACACTATATGTCTCTGTGGAGTTGTATTTTCAAAAATTAGATTTTGCTTCTTTCCACTGAAAAGAAAGCTGTTCTGCTGTCAACTGTACGAGAAAAACTACTGCTAAGCCATCTGTTCAGTTACATTTCTTGGTGTTGAGGGTAATGGTCTACTTTCAATTCATTACGTAGCAGATAATTAAACTTCAGTTTATTTAAGTATTAATATCAGTTTCAATAATTATTGAAATTAGACGTAGATTTTAGTACTTGTGCAGAAGAAAAGACAATTATATGGAATAAGTTTTAAAGAGACACTTGTACATTTCATTTTTCTTATTTTTCATTGAAATAATGGCATCTTCAGGAACTCTCATTAGCAATTCCTTCCTCTCCCAGTCTGTAGGACAGTCACTGGGTTTAAAAACAGAAGTCTTTCTATACACACTTGGTACCAAAAAATGCCTCCTGCAAGATGAGCAGATGGATTTATTGGTGTTGCAAAGCCAATTGCTTGACGTGGACACAATTTGCAGCAATGGCAATGAATGATTAACAACTATAGAAACTTGTACTGTAACCCTCAAAGGAACACCCATAGTCAGTGCAAATGGTCTATCCACTGACAGCTCAGAATTTTTTATCTTTATGGTTAGAAGAAGCAAAGGACAACTGAAATATCCCCATATTTAATTCTCATTTAAAACAGGTTGCTCTTCTTGCATTTTACGATTTCCAGCAAAACATTAATCACAACAGCTCTGGCCATGAGCATAGCAACTGCTTTTCAGCACCCTGGACTGAAACTTTTTTGCATTGAGAATGAGCCCCACAAGCTCAGTTTTTGAGCTGTCTAGAACAAAGAGTTACACTGATAAGGCACTGGCATTTATTACTGCTACACTGGTTATTTGCAATAACATGTATTTTTGGCTTATCTCCCTTGTCCAACCAACATGTTGATACCCTGCCAATTTTATAAAAAGTCACTGTTTGCATAGGCTCTTTTGAAATGCAACTGGATATTTTTATGGCACTGCATGTAATGAATCCGATTATTTTGCCTCTTCCTCATCCTAATGAGATAACCCAGGGTTGCCTGAGTGCACCCTGGCTGTTCTGGGGCTCCCCTCTCTTTCCTTTTGCTTCTCTGAGCCATTTTTATGCCTTACACTCTGCAGGGCAGATGAACGCAAAATAATATTCAAAAACAATCTGTTAAAACCAGAAAAGCCATGAACTTTTATACACTTCTGAGACTTTCAGATTCTCTGATTTCTGAAAGGAATTAAAGCAAAGGTATTGTTAATCCAACACACAGTCCCTGCCTCTGTCCCCACTTTGCAAAAGGTGTTGTCCAGACAGGAATTCATCCATTTTACCAGGTCTAGGAAAGTCACATGGGAGAGTAGTTTATTCTAAAATTGATCAGTTTTACTCATTATCTTGCTTACAATACCTACCAAATGCCAAGAACCTGTTGATAAACACCCATATCTGCTGGTTTCTAATCTAATGGACCATCTATGATTCATTATTAACAATTATCATTCACACTCAAATACTGCCACAAACGCAAGCCTTAATCTCTAATCCCATTTCCAAAAAAATAAGCCTCTTTTTGATTTTTTTTTTTAACAGATCCAGACACTACTGTAGAGCTAAAATGTCTTCCTTATCAGGTCTGAAGTTTTTGTGAAGCTTTTTCAAGGGCATGGACATGTCTTCCTTCTCTGATCCACCACTCTATTGCTTTGAGTTCCAACTGAGCAGCTGACGCTTCAAAATTCAGATGATAGCCTTCAATTAAATGGGTTTTGGTTTCTGTTTGTATCTTAGTTTAAGTAACTCCATCAATGATTTTCAAAAACATTGTATTGTCTTCAAAAGAAAAATAAAACATGCTCAGCTTTCCAATAATATTGGCCTGTCAGTTGTTTGCAAAAGAAAACCCTTTATTTGGTGTAAAGAAAACATCAGCTGGGATTTACTGCTATCATCAATTACTTTGTACATAATACTTGCAAACTTGAATGAGTTTTGCAGAAAGTGAGGAAGATGAAGGACTTCCCTGAAGGACATGTCTGCCACACCAGTACTTCACAGAAATAGACTGAAAATGTAGGTGTACTTCAGAAGCCTTATTTTTGAGGGTGGAAGAATTCCATTTTATTAGTGCTGCATAATTTCTGTAGTTCACAAGGAATTGTTCCTATGGAATGTCATGTAAATGTTCCCCAAACTGGCAAACAGGGAAAGACATGAAAATGTAAACATTGCGGTACTGAGTTAGACCAAGGGCTGCTGAGTCCCATCTTCAGTCTCCTCTCCCCAGAAATGAGAGCTTACTTAGTGTAGAGGACACTAGACAAGGCAAGCCAGGGAAGTATGAAATGATCTCTCCTTGAAAGCCCAGTGAAAATTATGACCTGACAGCCAAGTCATTCTAGGTAAAAACTGTCAATGGATTTTCCTTCTGTGAATTTGACTGGTGACTTTGTGGAGAAAAGTGCATTCGCAACTAGAAATCGTAGGGGCTTTGGTGTGCAGTAATGTTTGTGTGAGGAATAAAATGGCTCAGAGGCGATGGTTTCTTGCTGCCCAAATGACAATGGGAACCTCTGCTGCAGAGTGCCCTTAATGACACCTTCGGCTGGGTCAGGAGAACCTCCTCAAGCTGCTGCTTTGCTCATTGCTCACAGCCTGTGTTGTCCTTGGCTGGCTGTGACAGCCCTGGGGCAGGCAGAGTCCCAGACTGGTGCTGTCCTGACTTGCCAATCGACTTCCACACATCGTGAACAGGAGATGTTGCCCTGCATGACTTCTTCTCCACCAGCAGTGAACTGCAGCTGAGAAGGCAGTCTGCAGTGGCTAGCAATAAACAGCCATCCATCCCTTGATGAATGAAATAAACCACTGCTATGCTTTCAATAATTCTGAAATGCAGTTAAGAACACCTCCATTTATGTCAATATGTAGAAATACATGCATACACAGGCAAAAATACCCTTTCCTTTCTGGGTCTTCCCTAGCTTATGTATTAAACAAATTAGGGAAACCAACAGTGGAAAGCTTTAGGATAAATTAATATTACAGTACAAATATTTGCAAAGTGATGTTTTAAGGCAATCCAGATATTTAATGCTAAATTATTTTCTGGTTTAATCATACAAATAGCTTCTCAACTTACACTGAAGCAACTTTGTACTTGTAGAATACAGAGAACTTAGTCCTTACTCTGGTGAACTGGAGGAAATAGTGACACTCAACAAAATATTTGTCTTGATCAGATAAACACTTGATTAGAATGTACCTCTTCTGTAAAAGCATTTCAGTGTAATGCTGTGTCATTGATATTGCAGTATTAAAGTAATGAAAACCAAATTCCATGTACTTAATTAAGTCAATACTTTCATATAGAACAACTCAATAAAATACAGGCAGAACACATGGACTTCAGAAACAGAGAACAGACCTGAAATAGATGTGTTTTAAATGACAATGAAAATGCTAATTGAATGAAGAGATAACCAAAACATCAAGAAACTGAGAGTCTTCATTAAAGTATTCCTATAATAGAGCAATATAAGATTTTTTTTTTTTTAGTTCTGGACTTGAATAACAACAGTAGCAACGTCTCTCCTGTCTTTAGTTTTTAATGAGTAAAATACTTTGAAGTATTAATAGTGAAGATGTCCTTTGTAATTGTACTGGCATTCCTACTCTATTAATGCAGGAGCTCACTGGCAGGAGGCCACTTATGAAGATCTAGTCATGATATTGATTTCTGCTAATTTTTTTGTATTTATATGTATTGGAAAATGGTTGGTTCTGCTCTGCAAATGCACTCTGTAAATAAGGTATTGTGAATGTGCATCCTGCTCTGTTTTGAGGACTGATGGAGGGGGTTACCTTCAGGCAGAACTGAGAATATTGATTTCATTTTTCCTCCCCAAGTACCAGTGCTGAAATCCAATTTGAACTCCCAGGGTTAAACTGCATCCCCACTCTCCAGCACCATCTCAAAGGCAAAGAGTCAAATCCACCATTTCATTTCTTCATGTGCCCCTAGAAATGAAGTGCATTGATCCCTCTACTGCCACCTTACAGGACATTACCAGGTGTTTAAAGTCAGTTTCAACTTTAAGATAAAACTGGGAAAAATAGATTTATTAGGATTAAAACCCTCATTCACTAGATGCTGAATGTAAGGAAATATATCCCTAAAGATACATGTCAGCTTGCTTTACTTGTGTCGTTAGTAACTAATTTTTACTTTAAAAGAAAAGGAAAAAAACACCAAAAACCCAAAAAGGTGCCCAGGGGCAAAACTAAAAACTAATGGAGAAAATTACAATGAAAAGCCTAGATCTGCAGCAGCCTCCTATTCCCCTCTCCTGCTCCCAGACAGTTGTCCTTACAGGACATATAACAGAATGCACCATATTTGCTTGGCTGGAGACGCACATTTTGTAGTCTAAGTTTGAGTGAAGGACTTAAGTTTCTTTCCCTGTTCCCATGTCAGCTTGAGGCAGGAGAGTGGGAACTCGTGACACTGAAGTGCCAGTTGGCTTCACACCTTCTTCTGTCCTGTAATATTTAAATGTGGAAAACAACTTTGTAAAGTAAACACATTATGCAGTTTCCGAGTGAAATATCAAATATACACTAAACTCTGATTTTACACATACTTATCTATCACAGCTAGCATGATTTTGCTCCCAGAAATGCTGAATTTCCTGAGATAGTATATATAAGTTAAACTAATTTGACATTAAATTGTAACTGTAAAACTGTGGGAGTTATTCTGTACTTTATGAATTTGCTACCAATAAAGTGTGATCAAAGACAGTCTGTTGTTCATAAAATTCAAAATTATTTGCCCAGAGCCTTTTTGTCTCGATCACTTGTACCCAGGCACAAAATAAATCTGTACTTGCTACAATTACTGTTTCTATTGAATGCTTAGGTTTGGAAATGTTTGTGGTACTGTGTAAGTAGAAGAACAAATAATTTGATAATGATTTATTAATGTTAATATTAATTATTTTCAGGTCTTAGTAGACATCGTGTATTGCAAAGTTTTGTATTTCTCTTTTCTCTTCTAAATTTCTTACCAATTTAATTTTGATTTTACAGCAGTTTATTTTTTATCATAAGTATACTGTATTTTGTAGCATCTGATTTTGACTGTGGAGTTACACAATGATATATGTGCAGGATTTCTACATCCTGTGTTCTAAACATTCCCAAAGTTTACTAGTAGGACATTTAACTGAAGGGGAGTTGGAACTGTCTGATGAGCCCAGAGTTATGTTACTGAGGATGCTGAGGAGGAAGGGGATGTGTGTGGGCAGACAGATCAGATGCTCTAAGAGAAAAAGACATCATTCCTATAATGTACCATATGAATATGGAAAGCATAACACTGAAATAAAGACATTTTAGTGTTTGTGTTCAGTTTACTTGAATGTTTTTCCCCTTACCACTTCCCTTGCAGAAGCCTAAATGTGTATGTAACAACATTGTATATGTCACAGCTGCAAATAAACACACCACATGCTCCAGATGTCTGTTTATTTATGCTTATATGGTTTTTTTCCTTCTTTACATAACTAAAGATACCTTCAGGGTTCTCTAAACACTCGCGATTGATTCATTCATAGTGATAGAGTTTAGGTTTATGGGAGTTGTATTGGTCTGCCTGGTGAAATAAAAACACGGAAAAGAAATGGAGGGAAGTTGAATACAAGCTGAGTGGGCCCTGTGTAATGGAAATTACACTTTGTGAGTAAAAATTGCCTACCATTTGCTGGGTAAGACAGTTGTGAAGCCAAAAAAAGCTGTCACTGAGATTCGTTGGACATATTATGACTAACAGGAAATTGAAGAACTGCAGGATTTTACTCTACTCACACGGTGCCTTGTATTTATCATCATATAGTTAAGCCAACTGAGTGCATTACGGCTGAATTTGATCAGTTTTTCTTGCTGTTAATTTACTAAATTAGGCTTTGGGTTGACCTCCGTTATTTCCTGTGTCAGTTTCATTGATGTGTCCCTAGTAAAACTACAATGTGCATCCATACTTGCATTTCCAGGAGTGGGATTAATGCTTCTCATCTCATTTTTCATTCAATCATTAATTTTCATAGAAGTAAACCTGCTTTTGACTGTAAAATCTTCATTCCCTGTTTTTGCAGAGCTACAGCCATTTTTGGCACAGTTTAAAGTCAAACCAGTGAAACTTTGGTCATATGCTTCCTGCAATGCTGGGTAATTTAAACTCTGCAGGCAAGCTCAGGTCAGTGTAGTGTTGCACAATCAAAATTCCACTTTGGTTTGCAGTTCATTTTTGTTCCCATTTCTTCATAATACACCTTCTAAGTTGTGCTTTCACCTCACAGAGAGCAATGCCTGCTCAGTGTGGGCTTTAGGATGTTCTGTTGTGGTGTCTGCTTTTATCCCTTCGGTCTCCCAGTCACAGATAATAGTACCTTCATGAGCTGTTACCAGACAAGGAACAATTAAAAATTACTGTTAAGAGATTGCTAGTATTTAAAATTTCAAATGCATCCTTCAAATTTAACTTGGGAAAATAAGTATTTACTTTTTACCACCCTAAGGATTAAGCAGGTATGATAGACAGACAGCTGAAGGTCAACCACTGATGAACCAACTCCCATTCTGGTGTGCCAACTGTATGTTCATATGAGGTCTCCATTGTTGTTTTAGCTCTGATTATTGTCAGATGGATCAGTTTAGCCTTTGTCTTCCTTAAGCAGTTTATAAATTTCATGTGTCTTCAGTAACACAGTCACTTGTCATCAGTCAGAGCATGAACATACACAAGATATCAGTCAATTGTGTCTCTCTGGGCATTATTTCATTGTTTCTACAGTTGCTGATATGGCTTATGGCAAAATCTCTGTAAACAGTACAAAAGGAAAAGTAGCAATTCTATCCCAGTTTTAAAAATCAAAAATATTTTTAAAATAATGTAGAGGGTGATGTGTTTATTTAGGGAAACATATGAGATCAAATGGATTATTTTCAGTGTATTCACATACTTAAAACAGTTGAACTAGTAATGCATAAAATGTTTGGGTTTTCCTCAATTCCTTGGCAAGCAATGAAGAATTGTCCGAGTCTTGCATCTGAACTTAGAAATGAATTTTCAATTTATATTAAAATGTGAAGGACTGATTCCAAAGTGCACCTTTTTTTTTTTTTAAATCACATTTTTACTTAAAAACGACTGAAAAGTCTATGTAGGAGAAAATGTCTTGAAAGTAAGTATAAGCTACTCTTGCTGAAATAGCCAAGCACAGGCTTGTGAGCAGGTATTCTGCAAACATCACACAGGCCTGAAAGCGCATTGGTAAATCACTGCAGCTGAGTGTTGTATATGGAAATAACTGTGTTTTATTTAGATTCTAATTTTGTCTTTGAACATCCCTATCTGATTTATAATGCAAGCTGAATTACGCTACCTTAACAGCACTACAAATTCTATTTATATACACATATAACTTATTCTAGAAATAGAAAATGAGGTCAAACATCCAAGTACTGCGAGTACATGAAATATCTGTGAACACAAAGATTCCACACCATTCAAGGCCTTGTCCCACAGCATATATTAAGTGCAAATTTCATCACAAAAGTTATGCAAATCTCCAAAAAGGACAGATTAGAGACTTTACTAAGTGAAGTGTTTTGCTGACTTTCAAAAATCTTTATGATTTTGCATATTGCCTGGAATGCCATATGTGTGTAGGTTTAGGGTGCAGAGGACTAAATCAATTTTCAAGTGAATGCAAAGGATACATGAACCCTGCATGCAGACAAGAACAATGGGGCTTGTTCCAAACCAACAGTGAGGCAGAATTACTCTGGGCTGGTTCTGCCAAAGCAGCTCAGGTAGAGTTTCCACAGGCCTTTGTGTCAGCGGAATGATGTGAAGGTGCCTCTCAGCTGTTTTGCAGGAATTGCTGGTGGAGACATTCAGCCAGTCACACACTCCACTGAGAGTCAGAGTTGAGAACATTTTGTCTATCCACAGACTCCACATCAGTACAATCAGTACCCTACAGACATAGCTTCAGATCCAATGTATGTATTTCTGTATTTGAGGACAAGGAGAGATGTTGTTTAACTTATATGAAATTTTTTAAGGTGCAATTTATCTTTTTTCTTTTCTTCTAAATTTCAAAGTATAAGTACTGATTTATTTCTTTATATTAGAGGTTGGTACACATCATATCTTGCAGCAATAATGGTTCACATCCCAAACTGAAACAAGACTTGGGCATGTGTCAGAAATGGTTTTATGCAGACTCTGGATTTGCGGAGTGCATAGTTCTTTGGCTAACTGTAGTGAATGAAGCAAATAACCATTTACAATTTATATCTGTCAAATAGTGTTTCAGTGACTTTTCAGCCCATTTCATAGCCAAATGCCTTTTGTTCAACAACTCTGTACTTTCTTTAGAAGCAAAATTTTATGATGAAATGTGATAAGCCATGCCCTTCTACCTTTTTATTAATATCACCTAGAGCTGTATTCCAGAGCCATTCATCTGCAAAATATGTTCCTACCAAAAACCAGGGCAAACCATGCCTCAGCTCTTCTAAATGTCATTATACTATGAACTTTGGTGCATTTCTTATGTGTTGTCACAGTAAGAGGTTTGGGAAAAAAAACCAAAAAAACAATACATATAAGCAAAGAGACCAATGCCACTAAGTAAGGTATGCATTTAAAATAATGATGCCTTGTACCTAATCCTCTAATCTGCCTTGTGAGTAGACCACTGGGGTCTTGGAAAGCAATTCTGCCCACTTTTGGAGGGTAGTTCTAAGTGTACTTATAATATTGATACAAACTCAAGAATACCTGAAGAGATTCTTAATATTACAGTACTTCTGAGTGTATACACCAAAAACAAGTAATATGAAAAAGTTAATCCATATGTTGATGCATATCTGCAAAGGCATATCTGATTTTTGTGACCTCACACTGTATCGCTCCTGTGCCAGTCAGTGACACTAGGTTTGACCTTTGGATTCCAGGGACTTGGTTACAGACCCATTCAAGGTTTATGGGCAAGACAGGATGAGTACAATTTCATGAATATTGCAAGCTGTTGAATTTTCTCAATTATTGCGGTTACAGGCATTTGTTTCAACAGAGCACTGAACTCAGAAAAGGGTGTATTCCTGATTGTAAGCTGCTCTCAGTGTCTGTGGAATGATCTAATTATGTTGGTAGTTTTTTATTTTGCCAGGTCTTTCTCCTCCTTTCCCAGATGCAGTTATTGACATAACCCTAATAGTGTGAGATCATTATAGTCTGGTCAACAATGATCTGCTTCTGTGCACCCTTTCAGCAGTTACCAATGTGAATTTTTCCATGTGCCTTGATATTTTCAACATGGCACTTCCTAACAAAGGCAAAGGTCTTGTTTGAGTCAAACAATCCGATTTCCAACAGTCAGCCTTTTTCTCAAAATCACCTGGATTTCCTTTCCCCTGCAACATGTGATGTGAGAAAACCCAAGGTGACAACAATGCAATTTTTTGTCAGTAAACCATGGGGTTTCTGACCAGAATACTGCCTGCTCCTTTCAAAACTTGGAATTGTTGTGCAGTTGGTATAGTTCTCATCACAATTGACATTGCAAACACGTTTTCATGAGAAAACAACAAAAGGGTATGTGCGGCGTGCTGTGAGTCACTCAGAATGGATGCACAGATTCAGGCACAGGCACGTCCTTAAGTCTGCCCTCGTTTCCATCTAATATCAGTGGAACAATGCTTTGGTTGCAGAGAGGGGTGAGAAACACTTTTCAGGTGTAGTAAATAAATTCTAGGTATCACTGTCTTTGAAAAAAATATTTTCTTTATTTTTTTTCAAACTGAACTACTGCCATCTGTTCAGCACTCTAATTGCAAATACACAATGCAAATAATTCACAAATGTGTCATAAAAATGAGATAGAAATTACTTAGATCTCTGCTTGCATATCTCCTGGTCTTAATTCTACTAAGGAAACATCTGCTTTATTTTTCTCTCCTAATTCAGACAGCCAGAGAAACTGGTCCCTTATCATGATGAAATCTCTGCCATGGTTTAAAGAAGACCAGAGTGCATCAAAGAACTGTTTTCACTCACACAAGATGCCACTTGTTAACACTTAAATGCACTGAGTATATTATTTGGATCTTACTGTCATGTCTGTCATTTTCCTGAATTTATTGTCAGGGTTGGTTCTTTTTTTGAGTTGGCAATTAAGTGCTTTCAGGACCCTTCTCACCACATAGGAGAAAATATTTAAAAGACAAAGACTAAGCAAACAGGTTTTGTGATGATATCTCACTTAACAATTATTATTTCGTGAGGGGAAAAAATAATGTATTTTCTTCAAGATATGTGCCAGCTGTATTTTGAGTAAGAGCCAGTTATGTTAAGATGGTTTGGGAACTGAATGTAGTCCCAAAGGCTATTTTATCTATTTACAGAGTAAAATGTTCTTCTTAATTACATTTCCATCCTTTCCTTCTTTTTCCTGGGACAGCTTCACATATTTTGTGGCAGGTGACACAAAAAACTACATGGAGAAGGTGTTCTATCAGCGGATTAAAAATAGCCCACCGATACGGTGAAGAGGTTTCCGCTTCCAGGAGCCAGGCTAGGAAAGCGACAAGCAGGGCTCCCTAGGATCAGGCCCCTTAGAGGCGAGGGTCGGCTCCTCCCGCCCCCGGCCCGGCGACCGTCCCGAACGGAACAAGCCCGCACTTGCCAGGAGTCCACGAGGAAAAGCCAAGTTTATTGCCGCGCGCTGGCTTTTGAGGAGAGCATGGGAATTCCCCGGATGTAGGCGGGGAAGAGGGGCGGAGACGGGGCGGAGTAACACAGTTCATTGGGTACATGCAAACGAAGGGAAGGAGGGAGGGGAGGAGCGGCAAAAGGACCAATGGGAGAATGAGATGGGCGGGGAAAGTCTACAGTAGGGCTTCAGGCACTTCGAGGCGGGGACAGCCCCGCCCGGGCTGCAGCAGCGCCACGTGGGCGGCCCCGCCGGCAACCGCCCCCATGGCCGGGTCGGGCCAGGACAGGGGACTGCGACGTGGAGGGTTTTGTGGGAAGAGGGAACTTGGATAAGGAACGACTAAGGGAAAGTGACTAGGGTAGACATATTGGGGTGTATAACATTCAAACTGGGGAAACATCAGTATAGGGTGTGAACATTAGAGTCCTTATAAATCTCTCGCAGAGCTTCCATATTCGGGGAGCCGGGTTCCTGGACTTCGGTGTCCTCGTCTATCCATCTCTTGTAGTATTTTTGCCACTGTATAAACCCTGGGTCTCCTCCGACAGTGTTCCAACTGAAAACTATCCTGACCAGAACAGTGAGTGTTCCCTGGCCAGATCAGATCCTGCATCTGTCTCCCTAGTGCTGCTAGAGCAAGCTCAAGCAGCCATGAGGAGAGAAAGGAGGCTGGATCTCCTGTGGGCAGCTTCTACATTCACCCTGGAGTTAATGCCAGTAAAGGTCACAAAAATGCCCAATTATTATGAAAGCACTCTAGACTGTATTTCTGCCAGAGAAAAATCTGCATTGAATTCCACCCATATAGACTTCAAATCATTTTTGTTTTTTTTTATTCTTACCTTTCTTGAGCGCATAGTTCTTGGATGGAACGCTTCGGTCTTCAGGCTTTCTTCTCTGGCTGTTCCATTCCCAGGAATCCAAGACTATCTCTGCCAGTGAACATTTTGGCATTTGTAAGGCTGGAGAGTGAGTTTCCTAGGTTTTGGGGGATTTTTTTTCTAAACCCCCCAGTTGCTCTGAACATATGTGAGCTCCTCACTTTTCAGAATACAAATATAGACATTGTTGAGAAAGTAGTCAGGACCCAGTAGTCCAAGAAAACAAAAAACCTCCCAACCATACACTTTCCTTTCTGTACCTAACTTTAGGCAGCCCTAAGAGAATTGACATTTTTCTCATTTGAAAACTTACAGATTTAAGGGTGTGTTGTTCTTGTCCATATACTCCAAATGGTAGAGAGCTGTGAAGGCATGACTCATTAAAACTGAGTGCCAAGGTGCTGAAACCCTGACCTTCACTGCACTTCAGAAAAACTCAGTGTGAGGTGGAAAGAAAGAAACCTTGCTTCACTGCATCCTTTTAAAGGCAGACAGTATTTCACTGTTCTTGACTCTGATATAGGTGGCAAACAGTGAGAGGGAAATGCTTTATAATGGTGGCATTGACAGGGGTTTTGTTGCATGTCGTCCAAGCTGTGACAAAGCAAAGGAACCCAAACTAGTGAATCTAGGCCACCCTTGCAAAGGGCTTGTAAGAGGGTATACAAAAGATATTAAGCATGACAAAAGCTTAAAAAAAGCATAGGACTAATGACTCCACTCCATAAAATTCTCTACATAAAGACATTACACTCTCAGTGGTAAAGTATTTCTCTAATGCACTTGGCTTTATACTCATGATCACTCTTCACACATTTATTTAGGCTGCTGACCCATGAAATACAATAGGTCTATCTAGGAGCATTCCTTCTCAGGCTTCCATGACAATTTCTGTACCTCAACAGCAGTTTTGTTTTCTCTATTAATTTATGAAGTTGCAGGGAAATTTCTCCTTTACAGTGAACCACTCTATGAATACTTTACAGTTATTAAAACTTTCACTGATGTCATACGTGACCTTACTGAATCTGACATCAGTCATTAGAGAGGTAACTTGAAAGCCAGCCTCTCAATATATCAATACATCCATGTGCAGCTGTGTCAGACTCGTGTAAGCTTTTAAATAATAAAGAAACTATTATTTGGAGAAGGTAAAGATCAGAATTTATTAGATCCTATTAGAACTGGAATTTATTAGAAGAAGAGAGTTTCAACTGAAAGACAGGATAATTTGAAAGGGAAAAAATGTGAATTTCTTCTCTTGCTCACTAGCTGCATGCAGCAAAATATGTATACTTTAAAATCCATTTCCATAACTTCAGTAGTTCTCCATACAGGGACACTGCTTCTCAGCCAAAAGTCCTAGTCTCTCAGTCCTAAAAGTATGTCAACAGTTGATAGGCTGGAAACATCCTAATGTACATCATAGTTCATGTGTGTTTTTGAAGTGTGTACTTTCCACCCATCAATACAAAACTGAATTTGGCTTCAGTAACAGGAGATTTTCAGAGAAAGTACAGAGAGTGTAAGTATAGATCTGTACATCCTTAGGAACAATGAAACAGAAAGCTCAAGTATCTCATGATCCATCTGAATGTGGGAACCAGTGTCACCTTAAAAGTCATTGTCTCACCATGACTTTCTGGGGTTTTCAGGCAACTGTAAGATGTACTTAGGAAAATTGACATGAAGAAGTTATAGGTTTTTAGAATCAGCCAGCATTTCTTTGGCTAATGCCAGTAGAATGGACTTATTTTCTGCTCCAGAATCTTCTATTTCAGAGACAGATAGGAATATATAAGGCAGCTGAGATGTTTAGCTCAGAACCACGTCTTTAATCCTACTGTTCAAATTTTGGATGAAGGTCTTTGAAAAAAGAGGCAAATTGTGCCAGGCTCAGTCTGCATGTTGGACACGGCCTTCAGCCTTTTTCTTAGTCACTGGGGTTGATGACAAAGTCTGCAGATGTTACTAAACCTTCAAAACAGTAATCTCAGGACCAGTCTAATTGTAGAAGGATGTCCTAAGACTCATGTTTGAGACCAAGAAAATTCAATATAGACAAAAGAAGACAAGTGGATGCATATGGGAAAGGAGACACAGACAACTCCATATACACAGCCATGGACATGGAGATGATCATTGTAATAGCCAGTCCCAGGAAAACACAGTTCAGTGCTACCACAGAGCACAGAGAAGAGAAGTAGTACTGTAGTAGTCCATGTGGTAACTACAGTTTGAAAATTGTGTTCTGCTTTGGCTCCTGTCAAAATGGAGGAAAAATTAAAGGGTGACAACATTTAAAGCAGAAACAAAAAAATAAATGAAAGTTGGCTGAGTGTATGCTAAAGGCACTGTGATTGAAACAGGGAAAATTATCTGGGTTCTACAAAGTTCAAGCATTCAGACCATTCCTGTGCAGATAGCCCTCAGGCAGGGCAAGGATGGATTCTGGTGTCGTGGATTGCAGCTGAGTGAGCTTCCTTTTATCTGCCACCTCTTTTAATATCTTGCTCTTCCCTGTGCTGTGACTTAGAGTGTCATAGAGTATTGCTGGAGCCAGTGGTGTTATTTTGAGTCATAGCACTCTGAGACAGAGTTAAAATTCAGTCAATCCCTCCCAAGACTCATTCTTTCAAAGGCAGGATAAAAACAAACCAAAGACAAATTCATGTTTAAGAAAGTGGTGGGGCGATCCTGCTGCTGTGACCATTCCTTTTTCTGTCTTTGGGAAGGCTGGTCTGAGCCCTGTGGCTGAGGTTTCCTTTCAGGCATACAACACATAAAGTCCATGTCACTGCTGAAATAATTTCCTTTGTAGAGTCCCAGGCAATAAGTAACATGCACATGCTTAAGGCAAACATGGATAACTTTATTTCAGGAAAGGCTTGTTGTTAAACTGCCAGGTGTGTCAAAACCAAAGCCGAAACCAAATTAACTGCAGGCAAATTCTTCCCTTGTCATTAACAAACTTTTCTTGGGAAGACACCAGTTTTCAGCTGGCCCCTGAGAGGGTCTCGCTCATCTTGCCACTGCTGCCATCACACCCATTGCTCAGAACAAACTCAGCTGCCTCCAGTGCCCACCTCAACACTTGTAAATAGGTTTAGGTAATGGCAATGCGAATGCATTCAAAACATCCACCTTTTTCCAGCAGCACTCCTAATAGACACTACCTTTAGAAACTGTTTATTCCTTTCTTCCTCACCTAGTCTACCTTTATGTGTGAAAATTTCCTTGGAATAGCCTCAAGCTGAATGATTGCTTTTAGGAACAGTGAGGTTTTCCATGCAAATATGATTAAAAATGAGCATAGTGGCTAAACAAGCATTCATAGCTCCTGCAGACAGGCTACTTAGGCTAAACGCACCACAGTGTGAAGTTAAAAACATGAACCAAGTAATATTGTAAAGTGACAAAGCAAAAGCAAAACATGTTGCCCCTCCTGCTGCAATGTGCTGGTTCTGGCTGAGAACAGATGTTGCCAAAAGAAGGCATTGGTCTGTGCAGCAGTGGAGAGCAGGTTACACTTCCTGCTGGCCACAAGGCTCCAGGGCTTCATCTCTGATCTCTGTCAGAAGCACGATGGATGTATTTTGGACATTTATCTGCTCGTATGACAGGGTACACTTTCTGCTTTAAAGGAATATCAGCTTTTCTCCTGTACCCTGTCTTTCTGACTGGCTGCGGCCTTGCAGTGACCTGCCACAAAACAACCTAACAAAGTAAACTCCTTTTTTTTTCTTTTCACCTCATTCCAAGGCCCATGTTGATGAAGCAGCATTTCTGGCAGCCTCGAGGAGCAGCACTGTTGCCAGCGGGGTCACAGCTGATGTATACTCTGGGGTGGTTACAGCTTCAACAACAGTCAGCCAAGTACCACCTTCATCTGTTACCCACACTGGCTGATAGGATTTAGAAACAACTAGTCAGAAAATTATCCCTGTCACCTGTGAATAAAACATTTCTCAAAATTTTCAGGACCCTTGAAGACTGTAAATGGGAGAAAACTGCTGTCATTTTCATTCACTGCAGAATTTCTTCACAATTCGACCCCTGACACTGAGAATCAGGCAAAAGTCTACACCCTTACTGACTCAAGTGAGGAGAAAACAGTGTGCTGTGACCTGTGCCTTGGTGTGGGCTGCTGTGCCCTTCAACCACAGGTCTTACTCAGAAAGTCGCCTGAGGTGGATATAATAATTTACATGGGTAAGCCCTCATCAATCAATTGCGATTCCAGAGTCTTGATTTTAAAATTTACATCCATTAATGAAAGGAAATGTTTAGTGTTTATGGACTGCTAGACTTCATTAAATCACAGTCCTTCACTTTAATGAAGATGAATATCAGAAGATGAATACAAAAAAAATGGCAATTACCCACATAAAGAGGTTTTTATCAAGAAATTATATTTTTAAAAATATGGTTCTAAGGTCAATTTCTTTTTGTTCAGCATCGACACCTCAATCTCTGGGTATTCATTTCAGATATTTTTAAATTAATTACTCTGATTCTCCTGTTTAAAATGCTGACATTTTAATGTTTAAGAAAAAGAAAACCAAGAATGAATACTCAAAACCTACTTGTACACCTAAAAATGCACAGGAAAGACAAAGTTCTAAAATTTTGGAAAAATGGGGAAACATTACAATTCTCATTTTCCACATCTGGTCAACTGTCTTTTTTATATTGTAACTGAAAAATTAATGTCTTTTCCTCATTCTCTCCTTGCTTGCTCGTCAAAATGGGCAGGTCTCTGTCCCTAGTCAGTGTTGGACCTACTGTCTGGCTGGTGATGTCTATCAGAAAAGCAAGTTATTTCCTTGTTTTCCCCCAGTCTACCTTTCTGCACATCATAATGGGACAGCATGCTGGACCACAGTCAAGGTCCTTTGCAAGTTTTCTTGGGCTTTGTCCTCCAGAGGTGAATTACCAAGGACAAACTATAAGGGGTCACTCACTGTCATAACTATTTTTACATAGTTATTCAACTGTATTTTTTTTTCCAGGTAAAAAAGGCTTTTGAGAGTTCTTCTTCATTTTCAGTCCAATTGAGCACTTGAATTTCCAAGAACACTTTCCCTTAGCACCTTTCTGATGCCTCTGCTCTAAGTAATGATCTTAGTAATACATGTGCTTCATTTTAAATTTAGGGTAGTTTTCTGTCAAACCAGAAGGTCTGCAGGTTGGTTTTATAGGCAAACAAGCTATCTGGACATAGGTGACAATTAGCTTAACCTTATAGTCACTTTATGGCAAGAATGTAACTTTCAGATTGATAATTTCTCTGTGAATGACAGAAAAGATATGACTTAACAGGGAGACTGATGCAAAGCTAATCTGAGTATTATAGAGAGGAGGTGATTAGTTTTAGTCCTTCATGCAATACCAGAAAACCTTTACTGCTCTTAGTAAAGAAACAAGTAGGAATAAAAAAGGCCATCTTTCTATGAAGAAATTCATTACTAATGAATATTAATGATAAATACATACACTGAATAGATCTCTCACTATTTTTCAAGAAGTCTGCTTGCTACAGCTTTAGACTAGTCATCTGCATGCATAAAAGTTTAGTCAATCCAGGTTCACATGTAAAGAACAATTAGAAATTAATCATAGTGTAAAATACCTCAGCATAAACCTTTGTTAGTTGTCAGCTGCCTATTAGGAAAGCAGCTCAAGCAATGTGTAATGGGAAAGTACTGATGTAAAGTTGTTGGTGGTAAAAGAAGTTTCAGAAGCCCCAAATACATGAGTTCTTCACATGCTTATGGAAACACAACATATTTAGCTTGGTAACTAGAGGCTATCTGAATGTCATTTGGGGTTGATAGTCTAAAATACAGCTTCAGTAAAAATACAAGTAGCACTTATTGAGGCAGTTAAATGCCTCCCTGACATCCGATCCCGTCAGATCTCGGAAGCTAAGCAGGGTCAGCCCTGGATTAGTACTTGGATGGGAGACCTCCTGGGAAATGCTGTGTATTGTACGTTCTAGTCCTGAGGAACTTCACTGGCACTGCCCAAGCTCGCTCGGCCGTGGCAGATGAACCTCAGTACTTAAACGGTGGGGCCAGTTCTGCGCATGCTGAGCCTCACCTAAAATCCACTGCGCAGGCTGGAAGGCCACACCCACGTGGGGACAGCCCTTCCCAAATCTTTGTTCATGAAGCCGAGCCACACACACACACACCATTTAGTGCCTGATTATGACTGTATTTTGATGGAATCTTTTCTTTACATTCGCTGGACATAGTCTACAGTATATCATACTCTTCCATTTTATCTTGTTTATCTATATTCATCTAAATTTTTCTCATCACATTCAAGTGACTATAGCATGGAAGCTAATAGAGTTGTAAATCACAATCTAGTGGCAATTTCTGTTTCTGATTGTCCTGTAGCTCACACCTGTACAGATGGTGGATTCCTACTGGTACCTATGGAGTGTATGGAAACTTTCTCTCAGAGACAGTGTAGCCCTACTGGGTGTTTACACTGAGTATATACCAAATTTTAACTTCAAAATAGTAAGATGAAACCAAACAGATTGTAAACAGATATTTTTGCTCTCCCAAATGGACTAGGAGCATACTCAGGTAAGGACTCAAACCATGATGTTATCCATACAGGTGCTTAAAGCTGTTTCCAACAGTTACAAACTACCTGGAAAAAGAATGTCTGGATGATTTGTGCTAACACAGATAAGGACTTCTAGGAACAGAATATACCTGGACTGCAGCATTCATTAGTAACCTGGCACAAATATTCTTGAAGCTTCTTAATACCCCAGAGCACCATGACAAAATTTTATAGATATAGATATAGATAAAATAGTGATATAAGAAATAGTTTTTTGAAAGAAAAAGACTTATGATTTATTTCTTACAAGTATGGATAGAAGTGCTTCAAAAATGGGCAGTAAAATTTTCACCTTTATGAAAAGTAAAAAGGAATGAAATTTGAGCAAGGTGTTGGGGAAGGAAATACAGACTGTATCTGGAAAATAAGTAGCGACACTAGTAAGGCAGAAAAAAATCTACAGAAAGGTATATACCTACCCCAGGTATTGCTGAAATAACAAGAGAACAATGCCCTTTTTGCAATAGAACTTATTCTGAAGGATTGCATGAATGAAACATATGTATAGAAATGGATCCTAGATGGCCCAGCACAACAAAGGTCCATCAAAAGAAGTGTGATTTCACCAGGCAAAGTGCCGTCTGCAAATAAAGCACGTACACGGATGGTCCAGGTTGCTGACTTAGCCCACAGAGCACCCTGCTTGGTCTGAGACCATTCACACACATACACTCACATGAACACCACTACAATTTGGATTCAAACATCTGACCATGTCTTCTTCCCACGTTCAAAGGTACCTTTAAAATTCTGGTGGGTTTTTAATGAGTTACACTACCTCTGGAGATCAGTCATGGAAGGGGGAGCTTTTGCTTGTGTGTGTGTGTGTGTGTGTGTGTGTGTGTGTGTGTGTGTGTGTGTACATGTTTAGCCCTGTCACACTGGTTGGTTCAACACTGCTGAGATTCACTGGGATAGGGAATCCCACCTGGAACACTGCTGTCATTCATGAGAGCAAAAATACCACAGTGTAGCTGTCATGGAGCTGCAATCTCAGACATGCCACTAGCATGGAGTGGTCCTGTGGCAATACACAAGAGGAATGTCTTGAGAAGCATTTATGGCCAGGGGCATTTCTTTCCACATGGGCAATGCATATCTGACAATTCACTGCAGAACACAGCTGAATACCTCTCAGGATTTTCCTGTAAAATACCAGTACCTGAAGGGAGTCTAGAAGAAAGCTGGAGAGACACTATTTACAAGATGATGTAGTGACAGAAAAAAGGGTAAGAGTTTCAAACTGAAAGAGAGTAAGTTTCTATTAGATATTAGGAAGAAATTCTTTACTGTGAGGGTGGTGAGGCATTGGCACAAGTTTCCCAGGGAAGTTGTGGCTGCTGCAGCCCCATCCCTGGAAAGGCCAGGTTGGATGGGGCTTGGAGCAAAGTGGTCTAGTGGAAGGTGTCCCTTCCCATGGTAGGGGGAATTGGAATGAAGTGATGTTTATGGTCTCTTACAACCCAAACCACTCAGATATTTGATGACTCTATAACCTTTTAAAAACCAGAAAAGGGGAGAAAAAGATTATATGAGACTAAATCTACAGTTCAACTTACACACAGATTTTCTTTCACTTAGAACTTTGGCACCAAAAGACAATAACAAACAAGGTTTATCACAAAACATTAAATATGGCATGCAAATATATTCAGAATGCATCATGAAAGCACTGAGATATGGTCTGCATCACAGTGATTGAATAGTCACATTTTATACTGTTCCAAACATGTCACACCCCTCTAAAAGTCCATGACTCATCTGGTGCATGCTGCATGATGTTAATCATGCTGGGATTTTGAACATAAGCTAAGAACAGCTTCAGAAAATATAAAGCTAAAGGATTTTGCTGTTGATTTGTTGTTTTTTTGTGTTTTTTTCTGGAGCAACTATTAATGCTAAGGTACAAAGTCTTAACCAAGTTATAAAAATGTAATACAACAAGCAACGAGGAAAATGATAGTTTAATATAGTACATTAATTCAGCTTGGAATAGATGGCAGGAGATTCTTTATGTGTATACAGAGTTTTAGATATAATTAAACACATTTATACTGTTAAAACACTCCTTACTGCTTGCTCTGGTACTTGTGGTACTTGCTGTGATACTTCTAATAAGTAACCCAACTGGACAGGGGATAGAAGAGGAAAAACCAATTTCTCTAAAGTCACCTAAAAGGAGGCAAGACAGACCTTCTGATTCTTGTACCCAGCTTTTAATTAATAGTAATGCTCTAAGAAATCCATCCAAATATGAATAACCTACAGCTATAGTAGTTGGAAAAAACTAGTCTGTGCTCAACTTTGTGTAGGGAATTCACAGTCCTTCTCCTGGACTTTAGGAATCACTGACTCTTAAAGCTGCCACCAGGACATGATCTTTTTGGTACTTGGTTAATTACTCACACTACTGTTATCTGGGATCAGGCACAAGAACATGCTATTTTATCATGACAATCAGGAGAAAGAAGTACTAATACTGACCTTCAGTGACCTGTTTCTCTTGTTCCTCAGTTTCAACGCTGTCAAGATTCAATACAGTGAGAAGGGAACACAAATTAAACATGTCTCAGTCAAACACAGAGCTGACAGACCAAGTCTGAAAAGTTGAGTGCAGCGCTACGGTGATCACACAACCACTGGAACTTCCCCAAAACAGCAATGAACTTGATGATATAAAATAAAAATTTAAAAAAAGGCAAACCCTAATGAGCTCTGTTGATACAATTTAACTAACTCTTACAGCTGCATTAGGTGCAAGGGCAAATTGGAAAACTGCCTTGAACTCGCTCACTCTTACTGGTAATGATGCATCTTGTGTGCTCTGTGCTCACTGCACACCGCGGGGATCCTGCTGGGATTGCAGTTGTAGCCTCCAATACTCATCATGTTATGACGCTTTCCAAGGCTTTAAGTCTTACTCAGCTCATTAATTTTTTGGCTATCTTTTCATGTGTGTGCTTTATACATCATTAAGCAAACATTTCTAGTTTTGTCTCAAAGTGCATGCAAATTATAGAGGTGAATTGCTAATCAGCTTAGAGGTAGGATGGGGACATTAGCACAAACTGCAGGTGGGTTCCTGCTGTGTTACCCTAATGTGTGTTAAAATCAGCTTGAAAAATGCATCCTGCTTTTTCACTGAGCGCAGTGTCACAGAGGTCAATGTGCTTACGGTGAGCTTAAAATGCCAAAGAACACAACCTCCTAATTTTTCCTGCTGATAACAGCTAATGGAAACATTTCTATTTTCTTATAGAAAGCAGAAGTGTTCAAATTTTTTAATGTTTCTTAGGCAATAGGTTAATGGATCCTTTTTGAAGAGTTCACTTCTAACCTCAGGTTCAGTGGCATAACTGGTGCTGACAGTGATGTTGTCTGTGTTTGAGAATGAAATTTCACTCTTGACATACTCATACAAACAGGATTTAGTTAGCAGTAAGTGGAAAACATCTGCAATGTGCAGGCTGTATTCCATTTTAGGGTCTAGGTTAATGCTACTGCCATGTAAAAGTGCTTTGCCCTTGAGCTCAAGTGACAGAGATTTCATTTTGATGATGGTTAATGCATTTCAAACAGGATGACAGTCTGCAGCATGAACTTGGTTCTCTAAAAGGAAAAAAGTGAAAAAAAGAGTTAATAACAGATATTGGTAAGGTAAAGTCTTTTAACATAGGTAGGGAATAAAGTGTTTGAGTGTAGCATCACCAGCTCACCAAAGCCTTATCTGTGAATTGCACTCAGTATGTTTGGGGAGATATAAACGAAGCGGATGGCCCTCGCTGTTAACTAACACTGTCACAAGGGATTATCTTCCCAAAACACAACAGCAGCAATCAGCTGTGGGGGGGCTCGCTCACTGGAGTTGCTCAGGTCTAGGTCTGATTGACTGACCCCAAAGGAATATCTGACTTCTCCTTTCCTTTTCTCTCACACTTGCCTTCTGAAGTGATGGCTGTACCCACTGCTGCAGGAGCAAATTTGAGCTCTGGGTGCTCTGGGTCAGAGAAAGGTGCCAAGGAGTTGGGGCTGTCTCACCATCTGTGTGTCTACTGCTACCCACACTGTGACTTCTTGCTCTGCTTGCCTTCTGCAAAATGGATAACACACAGTGTAATCTGGGAGGGGCACAGGAGGAAATGTCTCTTTTCAGTTTAGATCTTTTCAAGAGAGTTTGAACCAGTGGATTTTGTACTATAGAAAAAAAAATAATCTTTTTTGTCATCATGACCATCATCATGGCCTACAAACAGGCTCCTGAAGGCCTTCCCGCTGTGGCAGCTGTTGTTATCTCAGAAAGGCAAGGCAAGCTGCAATAATCTCAGGAGATCTGCAGATGGATGAATCACCTAAGTTTTGACAATTTGTGACTCAGATCCACTGTGAAGAAACCAAGCTTTGGCTAGGCATCTCCTGAGGGGACATAAGTGTTTTCATTCATTACATTTATTGAAAAATGATTGGATATCAGCTTCCTGTTCTTTCAAAATGGTCTTTTCTCCTTCTTCTTCTGTCAGGCAGAAATAGCAATTGACATCAAACTTCACATAATAAAAAAAAATTCAATTTTAAATTTAGGAAAAATTATAAAGTACTATAAGTACATTTACTCAATTCTTAAAAATAGCAGTGAATATTGAGATTTTGATCTTGTAATTTCAAAACCCCTTTTGACAGTTCTACTGAGGTTGACACATTGACACAGTGTGTCCCCTCCACACTTTGTCTCACCTACACAGTATACTAAGACTACAATGTCTTAAAATTGTGTAGGAGCATGGCTTGAAAATGTTGGCCATATAATCCTGGTAGAAGCCTATCTGCACAACCCCCCTACTCATTGCTGACAGGCTGGCCAAGGACACGGCGTCCTTGAAGGGGTATGACCATTAGGTAAACAACCACAAGGTTGGGGCAGACCGGTCCTCAATGGTTCCAGTTCTCCGTGGCTGCCCGTGTGGGTGTCATCCTCCGCCCAATCAGCATAGCTGCACGGGCGCATGGACAGTTATAGCTGGCAAATCACCAGTTATTGTGTGCATGATCGGTTCAAGAAGGTATATTAGCCCTGTTCATTTCTTAATAAAGTTTGAAGCATTGACCATATCTCTGTGAGAAGTAATCAGTGACTTCTGTGCCGGAACCTGGGTTTGTGGTTCGTGGTAGTGAAATTCTTCTTCCTCTCCACTCCCCCATGTCTCCTTGGGTTATAGAAAAAAGTATCCTTTGTCATATCTAATGCAATTAAAAGTAACTGGAAAAAAAGGGAATAAAAAAATCTCTTTAAGTCAGAGGAATAAATTTAAGTCTGCTCAGCATCAAAATGGGTGAGCTCTCTCAGCAAAGTCTCTAGTCTAAACAGCTCTATGGAATTAATTGAGGGTTTGGAGCTGCACCTTGTTGGAAAAAGGGATAGAGAGAAGATGGGGGAGGGGAATTCAGACTGTAAAAAAAAATTAATTTAGTCACTTATTGTATAATCCTATTTGATTCTTGACTAGTAGACAGGCAGCCTTCATTACCAGCCAGGCATTTAGCAGTACATGTGGTTGGTCATCTGTAATCTTTTCTTCCTAAGAGCTTGTTACACTTGAAGCAGGACTTGCAGACTGCCCTACTCACACACTGCACCTGTGGGATGAACTGGAAGACACCCAACAGAGTCATGGGGAGCTGGCACTTGGCCACACTCCAACACAAGAGGTAAATGTGAAGCTATAGTGTAGGAGTTATATAGTCATGAGGTGTTGGATGGTGAAGGAGGAAGGAGTCATTCACAACACTCACAAGAACAACAAGAAAAAATTCCTATGCAGGACACGGGTATTTGGGTCATGCCTTGACCAGGGGGAATTTCTCTGGAGAGCTGGTAGCTCTGACAAGAGCTGGGATTCCCTGGTGCTCTGGGAGCTTGGACATAATGTACAAACATGACTTCGTGGAGAGAAGGAAAACATAAGTGTGCAGCATAAACACCAAAATGTTTGAGTATGAATAGCTAAACAATTCCATCTGTATTATGGATGTTCCTCTGACCATTTCTAGGAGGTCTCTATTCCCAGGCTGAAAATGGAAAGAAGAGATGGCTAAAATGGATGAGTAGTTAAAAGCTTCAAGAGTGGTTGAAAAGTTAGCAAAAGTCTGCAGCATTATTATTATATATTGAAACTGAAGTACTTGAGGAGCTGATCAAAAACTATAACCAGACAAGAACTGTGAAGTTACCAGAGTAAGCTTCAGTCTTCTAACAGAGAGGGCTGGAAACTGAAGCTTGACATCTTTGGAGTAAATATAAAGTGTGTAATGTAAACATTAAAGGTAACTCAGTGCTAATGTACAGCTCATTTGTGTGGATCCTCTCAGAGCAGCAGCTTTATGTCACAGAGCTGAATATTTTTTTCCAGATTAAATCTGATTTGACTATCTGGGCTTTTGCAGCCTAATTCTATGTTGTGATATAGAAACCACCACTTCATAAAACCTTATGACTTCTGAAACTCAGAAAGCCAGTTTAGGGGGACAGGAGGGACCTTTTTTCCCTTTGGGGAACAATCCATGACAGCGGGTTTCTAATAGACTGAGCAGCTCTTAAGCAACTCACATAAAGAGTTTTAAAGATACTTAACACCCTTGATTTTTAATACAAATGTCTAACTTGGGTGATTCCATAATTGTGAACTCCTGGAAAAGCACAGAGGGCTCCACTCATCTCCACTGCACCCTGATGTGTTGATGCTGTAGCAATTTGCCACTTGCTGTGATTATTTTGCATCAGTGGCATTTGCTGAAGTTTGTCTTAAAGGTGGAAGTTTTGCTTTTCAATCTCATGTACTCAATAGGTCATTATTATGCAGCTGTGAGTTCATATTATATCCCTTAGTAGATTTCAAGTGACAGTTTTATGAAATGTTTGTCAAAAAAAAAAGGCCGGAATATGAAGCATAAAAATTCTCCCAGGAACAAATATTAGATCTGCCTTTGTAAAGACACCTGTTCATATGTGACACCACTTCAAGGCAATTTATCACACCCTGGTGTTAAAATAAAACCAATAAATCACTCTGTGAAAGCACTCCCATCTGCAGGTAAATTGTTACTCTTGCACTACAGTTTCTTTTGATAATGCTTTTCCATGAACACCTCTATAAATATCACTATCTAGAGAAACATAAAAACACAGTTTAGACAGTGTAAATATACTGGCAGTAGAAGAAACAAACAATATGGACTAATCTATGATCTTCAATATTTTATTTCCTTTCTTACAACAGTTCTGGTTTTGTCTTGTCTTCTGATTTTCTTTCCAGTATCAGCAAAAACCCAGGGGCTTTTACATGACACAGCCATTCCAGGTGTGGCTGAACAGTCTGTGCAGAGCAGCTCATGTTGTCACTAATGCCACTGACCATGAAGCCTTTGTGCTACTTCCTGTTTTTAAACCACCTGGGGAATAAAAAATAAGAGTTGATGTTTTTCACTCTTTCAGCTGCAGAACAGTTTGGACAAAACATAGCTCTGTTCCCTGTTGGGGATCAGTATTAAAGTCAGTATCAGAGAGAAGATAGTAGACCCTTGAAGACCTAATTCTGCTCAAGCTGGCCAGCCCTAACCCTGTGAAGCTTCCAAGAAAGAAGGGGATTTATTAATTTAATCTGCACTGATTTGATCTATTACATACATAGATTACAATGCTGTTTTAAATCCACCAGCAAATCAGTAAATTGAAGAAACAGTGGTGGATACACTGATGATATAAATAGATTTTACTTGAACTCCTTTTATGCTACTACTCTGAGTCCTCCAATAAATTAGGAGATTTGACAACAGCAGCTTGTTTTCCCTAATTCTTTTATAAAATTTTCCATTACCTTCAAACTCAGATTCTGTATATGAGGACAGGTTAACACAAGTAAAGCAAAGAAGGAATAAGAGATAAAATATTGAGAATCAAAAAGGAAAAGCAGAAGCACTTAGGGAACTCTTTTCTATGGATGAAACCTTTAATTTTGTTTGCTAATTTGCACTCTTAACAGGTACTGGGTCCATTAAAGCTAACCAGTATCCCAAAGAAAAGATTTTTCTTTTATTTTGCTAATGTTATAAGGATATCATGCACACGTTTCAAAGATAAGTGAGACTTTCATTACCTCAAGAACCTTGCAGTACCCAAAATACTCTTGGATATAAAGTGCTTGGAGGGAGAAAGATTTGGAGTGAGGGGAGAGAAATTGACAGGAACTATAATCCTGTCCAGAACTAACCTGTTATCTCAGCATTGACATTTACTTGACTCAAATTGATAAGTACTTGGTAGATTCTTTACCAAGAGTGGAAAAAGAGCTGGAGGAATTGAAGAAGTGTGCTAAAGAATGGCTACTGAAAATAATAGTTTGTTGTTTTATTCAGAATGCTAATTCCAGCTACATTTTCTGTGATTCTCTTTAAATTAATATTCCTCTTCTAAAGAGAATATTTCACAAAAAGAGTCTAAAAAGAGTCTTTCAATTAATGTTACAATAACAAATGCCTGAGGCAAAATTCCATTAGGTGTGGGAGGCTTTTATCCATTCCAGGATAATTCCACTTCCTTCAGTGGACAGCTTATAACTACCTCTCAGACTCACTGAAAACCATGAAACAGAGCTTACGGAGTAAGGATCTCCCTGTCAGTAAGTGCTCAGCCCTAGTGGCTACCCCGGACCTTCTGTCTGAGCTCTCCTTGGCACGAGTCAGCAGAAGGCAACAATATGAAGTAAGATATTCTCAGCATTAATTCAGCACAATACAGAGTCCTATACTCAGGCACCATATAATCCTGCACACATTTATTATGCTAATTGCCTAATTATACAGTTTTAGGCCATATTGTCTAATTTTTACTCAAATTAGAGCAGTTTAGTGATGCATGGTTTGTTCTAGAGAAGAAAAGAATAAGCCAAACAGTAACATCTGAAGATTTGGCAGCTCCAGGATATTAGCTTTCAATGAGAGATGTCTAAACTCAGACATAATTCTCAGTGTTAAAAGAGTCACCAAAAAAATGACACAGAAAATTTAAAACTTATTATTAATATTTTTAATTATGCTTCCTAGGCAAATGTTCTTGAGTGCGATTTCTTCAGAAAGCCAGAGGGTGTGCCATCATCTTTTTGCTTAAAAAAAAATTTGAAGAATGCACAATGAAAGGAAGGTACACAAATATGCTTATGCTGTATTAAAATACATACAGAACACTGAGAGGTTTATGGTCCTGTATATGAAGCAAATTAATGTCCATCATTGTCAGTCATGTGCCATAGATTATTGAAAATTATATTTAAAAATAATTGCTTACATTTCCCTATTTCCATTTCTCCCTCTATGTAAGTAAGTCTTTGTAAGTGTGATCCCCGTTCCTAACAATTTTCCTTTTTAGATTATTTTCATGTGTCAAACAAGGAATTAAAAAAAAACCTTTTTTTTTTTTTTTCCCAGCCAGGACATCTATTTGTTTTTCATTTGCATCCTCCATATTTTTTAAGATGTGAAAATTTCCTCTTGATCTTAAAAATTATTCCCCAGAACATTCATTTTAGACCACATGTATCCCTTTCTTTTGCTTATTAGTCTAAGCTAAATTTGTGTACATGAATCCACAGAGACCCCTCAGTGCACAATTTTGGGGTGCCTGTAAAAGAATCAAGGCCAAAATCCAAAGGTGAACAATGAAAATAGAATTTTCTGTGAGAAGAAAAGGTGTGGTAAGCACACACTCTCCCTCCTTGTTGCACTCCTTTTTTGGTTATATATGGCTTACAACTTTTGAGGACATAGGAGTATCCTGGTACACAATTTGTACTGGCTTGGCTCTCTGTGCACTGCCATGGTCTGAATAGCCAGGTGAGACAGGAAGCTGCCACCCCACATAGTGTAAGGTGAAAGATCAACCTGAATGGCAGAAATGTAGTTCTACAGATTCCATCTCACTGGCAGTTCACTTGGGTTTGGCCAGAGGTCCCTCTTAAACTTCTATACCTACTGTTCCTTCCTTTGTCTGGGTTTTGTTCAGGTTCCAAGCATTATAGGTATATGTTGCTGTTAATAGACTTGTTCTCCTCCATCTAGTGGTACCTTTTTTTCTCTTTTTAAATATACAAAATTGCTTTTTGGTAATCCTAGGTCACAGCAGAAATCATTCTGTTGTTACTTTTATTATTGAGTTACAGAACAAAGAAAACTGATGACATCACCGGTGTCTTGGAAACACAGTGTGTCATTTTTTTTCATTTTTATAAAAAGGAAGGATTAGAAAAAAATCTGAAACAATTGCCCTAAAAACTCTCCATGGTACAAAAACACACCAGGAATGTAATTGGTGTTACTTTCATATTTCATGCTATAATAATAACTATTTTACTTACATTATATAAAATGTTTACTGTAAGAGCAAATTCCGTAGTTTCCTGTGCCCTGGTTGTTTTACAGCATCTCAGGATTTATTCACCAGGATTTTGCACACAGCTGGGAATGTGCACACATTGTGAGATTGTAAGTATTGCTAGACTATTGTGCTATTGCTCTTTCCAATAAAGAGGCCCAAAGGTGGAACAAATTTCATGCTTTATTGCACAGGAACATGAGAATAGACAGGGACACAATAAAAAATCCAAACTACTTGTCTTACCCTTGTCCTACCAAGAGCTGAGCAAACATTATCAACAATCATTACAGATCAGGAAATTACTTACTCAAACAAAGGGTAGAGAGCGTTCAAATGTTAAGATTTTCTCCTTTCACATGTCTACAGTAATAGCTGAAATAATGTTTTATCTATCAAGATTTTTAGGGACTTTTTTCAATTAGCTACAGCATCTGAAGGGTAATTTAGGGGCTGTTCTAATTGAGTATTCTGACAGGTGGTGCATATTTCTGCTAATTATTTTACTAGAAATAATTTTTTTTCTCAGCTAGCTGAGAATATTCAGTTAGCAATGAATATTCTCTGCAGCAGGGACACGTGGCACACTTTATTGAGCTACTGAACGGGTAATACAAGGCAAAAGGAACTTTAACACCAGGAAACACTTTTTCACAGTGCAGGTGACCCAAGCACTGGCACAGGTTGCCCAGAGAGGTCATGGAGACTCCATCCTTGGAGATGTTTAAAAACCATCTGGGCATGGTCCTGGGTCAAAGTGTCCCTGCTTGAGCAGTGGGGCTGGACCAAATGACTTGCAGAGATCCCTTCCAGCCTCAATCACTCTACACTGTCAGGAGTCACTGGCTTTGCAGAAGTTCTTCACAGTGATTGCTGTGTGTCAGTAAAGTGGAAATGCTAATATTTCCTTTGTCAGGATCACAGATAATCTTACACTAATCTATAAATTAGAGATAGGGACTGAATTAACTCCTTAAACCTAGATCCAGCAAATGACAATACCCCAGCTACTTTAGCAGATTGGAAGAAATCACCTGGATAGTTAACATTCAGCCTTCTTGAACTGGGGAAAAAAAAATTACAACTAACCTTTGTTTTCTTTATTTGTGTAGTGTATATTACTACTTCCTAAAATAGACATCTACTTTTCAATCAACAAAACCATAAGAACCTCAGTCCACAAAATAATAAGCCTTAACATGTAAGAGAAAATGCCGGGCTTGAGGTTTATCAGTCTCTTTCGGTGGTTAGGGAGCAGAAGACACACTTGTCTTTCTTTGCATATGCTATTTCTTAAGCTTTATCAAGAAATATTCATGACATTCACAATAATGTTTATGCCTATACTGTGTTGACATCCAATAGTTAATACTAAGAATGCAATTTAGAAACTTTAAATGACTGAGAGACTGGAATGTCATTATCCCTCATATTGGGTTGTCAGATAGATACTGAATAGTGTGTGCTGCTCTTTTCTTACAATCTATTTTAACAGGTAAGCTGAACACCACTGAAACACTTAAGGATTTGGTAATGAGACTACATGTGCTGATTTTGTTAATGACCAAAGAACCTACCCAGTTGTTCCCAACCACTACATCACACATTTAATTTTATTTGAATCAGTTTGTGCTTATCCTCATGCACAATGAGGGCAGCTCTAGAAATTTCTTACAAAGTTATCCAATTCATTGTGTTGAACATAGTCAGGCCTTACATGATGCTAGCTCTCCCTTACAATCAGGAGTGGGTTTCACAGCTTTGATGTGGTTGGACTATTTGCATTTTTCATGGTATCCCCTGGGGGCATCCAGTCAACCTAATGGAATCCTGCACACAGAAAACACTTAATTTTACAATTCCAAAGTTCCAGAATGGACAAGAAATATCTTGTAGTGACAGAAGTTACTCATGAGTGTGACAAGATTGGGGGTTTAGCCACCAGGCAGATTTATTTCTCTTGAGAGAAATATGAGAGACACTAAAAACTTGGTTTGGGCTCAAGATATTGCCCTGACTTAAAAAAAAAATCAAGTTTTGTGACTACACTAACATCATTTAGTCTTAGCTCTGATGTAGAATTACTTGCATGCTTGTATGAAATCATGAAGTATTCTGAGCACTCTAAAGCTGTACCTGACACTTTGGTAAATTCTAGTCAGTGTCGACTCACCTCCTCTGGCTTAATTTTCAGGCATCTGCAACATTCTTTATGGGAAGCTGCACAGGTAAAATATCCAAAGTCTTTGAAGTCAGCATTAGTCATCAGTAAGATGCAATATCCCATATACTTTGTTATGTTCAGAAAAGTACAGTCTTCCATTAAACAGAAGGAGCTGTCTAACTGAACTTCTGAAAACAGGAATCTGATATTCCTTTGCTAACAAAAAAAGTTTTATACAGAGAGATGAAGGTTAGGATTTAGGATTAGGATTAGGAGTTAGTTTTCATACTTAGAATAAATGTTTATATTAGGGTTTAGAGCTAGGTATGTTTATATTCCGGTTTATACTTTAAATGTATATGTTTACAAAATATTCATACATTTAAGTGTTTAGGGTTAAGGTCAGGCTTATGATTTATGGTTAGGTTTTAGATTGAAGGTAAGGGTTATGTTTAGGACTAAGACTTGATAGAATAAAGTTTAGAGTAAAATGCAAGGTAATCTTTACGGGTATAGGGCTGGATATCAGGGTTTGGTTTAGGGCTAGGATTAGGGATTGAGTTATGTTAATAGTTTTGCTAGTGTTTAGGGATAGATTTAGAGTCTTATATTCTACTTATTCTACACATATAAGAGAGAAAAAGAAAAAAAAAATCTGAAGAGTAACTTCAGGAAAATTCCTGAAACACTTTGACAGTGATTGCTGAAAGGCACCCAGGGCACACAGTTGGATTTATATCCATTATTTAAGTCTGAACTCCCAGAATTTGAGATCCAACATTTCTGTAACTCTCAAACTCTGCTATTAATGCAAGAGTCTTTAGATACCTCGACCTGAAATGTTTACGTACATCTCAGATTCTTGCCCTGTGTCATGCCACTTAATTCGGAAGAAAGAAAACACAACCTTCCTTAAAAAATGTATGATATTGATTCCATAATTTGATTATCTTCTTCAGACTTCCGTCTATTCTTCTTTTCTGTTCCTCAGTCTGTCTGTTATTCCATCATATCACAGCCAGCAGTACTATATGATTAAGGTTATCAGAAGGCTAGAGGAGTAATGCTGAGAACCTTTCATGGTGCTGAAACACTTCTATGTGTGTTCATAAAGTCTTCTATGGTATTATTTGGTCCCACGCCAACTAACAGTCCTTAAAATAATTGATGGAAATGACTTGAGCATAAATTATCTAAAGAGATCATTCACACAAAGTGGTTTGTATCAAGCTACCCTCTTTTGGAGCATAAAAATGTTTGCATAGTCTGTTCAATGCCAGATAGCTCTGTGGCCAGGGAATCCCAGGTGTGGTTAACACCTGAGGCATGCCCTCAGTGGTCTTAGCAAATATTACGGTCATTTGAGAGAAGAAATTACATTGTATTCCAAGTCCTTTGAACAGTTTCTTTTGGGAAACGTTAACATTTCTGTACTCTTTATTCTTTGGTACTCTAACAACATTGCTTGCTTACATTGCAGTGTGAATGAACACTTGAATTCAGAAAGGGAGACAATGCAGTTGAAAATGTCTGCACAAGGAGTAGGGTAGCTCCTATCCTGCCCAAGGTCAAAATTTATCCTTTTTTTTTTCATAATTACAAATAAAAAAACACTAAATGAACATCTCTCTGCAAACTACTGCAATAGTAGCATGGTTTCCTTGTAAGCCTATTCAGTTTTTCATTGCTCAGTCTAGATTCATGGCTTATGCATTGCTGAATTCTGCAGCAGTGAGACCAAAGAGCTCTGAAGCCAGAATAATCTTGCTGGCTGTAATATCACTTGAAGTGTTCAGGCATGTGAGGCATCCCACCCTCAAGGGGAAGGGAGCACGCAAGATTTGTAAATGCTCACAGACAAAAAGAATGACAAAACTCGGAGAGTCTGCAAAAGCCTAAAATACTTTTCTTTTATAAAATTACACACTTGGACATGGAAATTGGTATAAGGTAGTCCCCAACCTAGGATAAGCACACACAACGGGTTTTGGATAAAGGGTTAGGGGTGAAAGGGAAGAAAGGAAGAGAGGCAGCAAATTACCAGTTCTGGCTCCAGTGTTGATCCAGCTGATGGGGTGTCCATGGTCCTGAGTTGTGCAGACCTGGACTTTGTGGGGGTGCCTTTTTACAGATAAGTTTTTCCATCCCTGAAGATAAGACTCTCACTTTCCTTGCAAATTAGATACAATGTACAGTCTGCTTTTCTTTCTGGAAATGGGCTGGAAGACTTCAGAGGTCTTGGGTGGTCTTGACTCCCCTCTAAAATCCATGCCCACTTTTGGAACTCATTTCTGCACTTGTGCTGTACTGTGTTGTGTTTATTTCCAGGAGCCAGAACAAGGATGTTTATCATGGAAAAGTGCTGCCTTCCCTCCATATGGCTCCCTTCTCCGGTCACATCCTGTTCTTTCTTCACAGTTTGTTATTACCAACAATCCTTGGCTGTCTCCATGGTTATCTGGCTATTGATGCTTGAGACACAGAAATTAAGCCCCTCCTTTTCTAGGCTTCTACACCATAAAACCATCTTCTCTACAAAGTCAAAGGAGAAAGTGTCCATAAATTCACCCTCCCATTACTTCTAGTCGTGATGGGAGATACATGGAAGTAGTTCTTGCATTGAGCCACAACTGAATGTCACATGTGCTCTGATGACTCTGCTGGCTCATGTAGCTTGGCTGCCCAGTCTGATGGATATAACTAGAGCTGTGAAATCATTGTGGCTCACAATGTGCCCATGAAATCACCTGCAACTGTCAGCTTCTGAATTAAGTGATGTGCTCATCTGCACATTTGTTCACGGACATCTTGGCAGGATCTGTACTCCTATTTTACTGCCATGTCCTTTGATCAACAGTATATTAATCACCTTCTCAGAGTGTAAGACTAGAATAATGAGAAATTCATGACTAAATGGGTTTGCCATTACTAGCTCTGCAATTGCTCCGTTTTCTTCATGTGGCTGCTCACAGATCTGACTCCAATGCTCTGCAGCATTTGTAGGAGTCATGTCATCTTTTGAAGAATAGCAAGGGTCTTGCACATTCCACACCACCCTGGGTTTCCCTCTGGTCGTTGCAGAGGAGTCAGAGCAATTTAAGTGCTCCCAGACCATGGACTGCTGTGATGAGGCTGCAGATTATGGAAGAACAGAGGTTTCTCCTGGGAGAGTTTCACCGTAGTGAAATTTTTCACTGCAAAGCAGACAATAAAGTAGTTTAAGTTTTAAAAATAAGATATAGAAGTGTTGACTAAAAAGAAATCCTTTTTATTTATCATATCTTGTTTTTCAGAGTTTTTCATTCTAAATTGACTGCTCAGTATGAAACAGCTTATAGAAAGACTGTGATTGCCACTTGTGTCACAGCCTACACAAACACAGTGACAGCCCTGTACTTCACTGTGACTGTTCGTGCTTCTCTATTTCAGTTTCCCATTTGTTGCCTCACTTTACCAAGGAATTGGTATGGAGTTAAAATCACAAGGAAAACAAGGGTTGCTATGGAGCTTGAAAAAAACTATGTGATGTGTAATATCTTGATAAATCAGTACCAGCTCTTTTAACCACATGTCAGTTTGGAAAGAATGTCCTATCTGCACATTACTGTTTACATACACTGACTCCATCCTGGAAAGAAGATGTGCCTGGAGTTTGTACCCCTAAACAGGATCCACTCAGTAGTTTCCAAGCAGCTGGTGGGTTCTGTGACCTTTCTGCACTCAGCCTCGATAGGACTTGCATCCGGTTCTGTGGATTACAGCCATGAATGAAAATGGATGAACCTTTGCCATTGGGAAGCCTCTCAGGAGTTCACATGTCAGCTCTATACTCTGTAATTGTCATTGTGGTTTGTATGCTTGTTAGCCCTGTGTTGGCCTATACTTGATTATACCAACTCAAGTGCTCTCAAAAATAGTGCTCTCAAACTCACCAGCATTTTCTTTCAGTCTGGATCTCTCATCTTTTTTTCCCCAGCCTGTCAGCCCCTGCAGTTACTGGCTTATTCAGGCTGCTTCTTTGGCTTCTGTATCACAGCTTTTAAAAATTAGAAGTGTTTTGACCTACAGTGTTTGGAGAAGAAGTCCAAAAACACCACATGATTTTTAGGAGCTAATTGGTCCCTCTGAGTTTGCTGGTCTATGACTGGCACGATCTCTCTCCTGTGTGCTTATTTCTGCTCTGCTCTGCAGATGCTATGTTAAGTGTTAGCAGTGGATGGAGCAGAGGTCTTGGTCCAGCAGTGTTTCACAGCAAATGGATGAGTTTGATTGAAAGACAGCATGTCCTCTCACGTCTGTAACAGAAGTAGACAAAATAACTCCAGTATGAGCTGGCTTGTCCAGCTCTGACAGGCTGCCACAGACTGCCTGTGCACCCCAAAGGAGACAGATGATGACAGACAGTCTGACAGTAACACCACAGAGCAGCACAGTCAGGTATTGAAGACAACTGCCCCATAAGAATTTGAAACCAGGCTTTTTTTGAGACCACCTTGATTACTCTTTCAGGTCTTAAAGGGTCTTGGAAGCAAGTTAAGGTTAAGGAGATCATTGTTATCATCTGTACATTGTCTCAATGCTGTGGAACTTGTCTCCTCTCCCTCCCTAATTTGATGGGGGCACACCTCTGCCATGAAGAAAGAGCTTATATCAGTTAAGACAATATTTCTTTTGTTGGGTTTTTAGTTTTGTTTGTTTATTTTTTTAAGATATGCTCGGCCACTATTTTAGATGTCACCTGTGGCATAGAAAACTGATGCTTTTTGCCCAGACATCAGGAAGTTGGGAGATCTGTGAAAGAGCCCAAAGCTGATACAGCCTCTGGGAGTGGCAGAATGTCCACTGAAATGCTGAAGTCCAGGAAAGAATAGTTGTTTCTTTCCCTTCTCTCTAGTCTGGGGGAAAAAATGCTTCAACAACAAAACAACAACCACACCCTTCATGAACCCCCTTGTTCTTGTAGCTGATTAGCACTGTATTACATCTCTCCCAAAGTATTCCCTTCACTGCCAAAGTGATGTCTGACAATTACAATTAGATGTGACTTAATTCCAGAGCCACTGACATGATATTCATAGATCTGCAAATTTAGCAAAAATGTGAGTAACAGCATCATCCTACTGAAACTTTAACTAGTGGAGTGACAGATTTGTCACAGCTGACAGCCATGTAGGTCTGATATCTCCTGGCAGGGTCTGTGTGTGCTGTCTGTTTCTACAGACTGGAAAGAACAGCCAAGGTTCCCAATGGTGCTGCTAAAGGCAGCTTGCCTGTGGCAAAAAGGCTCCATTTGATGAAGGAAATCCTGAAATCCACCTTAAAATCTGTCAGATTATCATCAGTAACAATAGGAAATAAGTTTTTGGTTACAATGGGAAGCAGGGTTTTGTCAAGCTCCTGGAGATGAACCTGTTTCAATGCTGCCATAGATTCTGAAATAAAAATACATATTCCAAATGCCAATTAGGACATTTTAAAAATAATAATAATTTTAAAAAGCAACCTAAAAAACTATGCCACCATCTTTCAAACACCAGATTTGATCTGTTCAATTTGCAGACACTTCTGTTTACTGTAGATTCACATGTTGCAAGCCAGGCTCACGGATGGGCAGTGAGAAATTAACAGCTACTACCTGGGATAAACATTCCTTATAGCCACTATCACATCTGTGGCTGCTAATCATTTGTCTCATTCTTTCCCTTTCAAGTTTGATACTATTTGGCTAAACGTGTGAAGTGGAGAAGTGACTCAATCTTTACGAAAGTGCTGTGATGTCTGTGTAGGGAATTCCATCACAGGAAAGTGCTGGGTATTATTGCTGAAGCCTCTGGAAAGAAAATGAATCTAGAAAAAAAAGCTGCCTCTGGCCTTTCAGTCTGTTTCTAGGACACTCTTACTTATGAGCAGTTCTAATCCAAGTCATCTACCACTTAACCAGACAACAAAAGAACAAGTAGAAAGGAAAACCAGCCAGTCCCTGCGGCACTGCAAGGCAGGCGTAGAGCCTGAGCACAGCCACAGCAGCATCTGCTCATTACCCATCATCAAAGCTGTGTCTCCAGAAGCCTTTCTGAAGCACTGCCAAGTGAAATTCATGCTTTTCTGCCAATGCTTCTCTGGTGGAGGGTGTTATGGCGAGACTGATCCTTTCTGCAGTTCAATCATAGAATGGTTTGGGTCGAAAGGGATCTTAAAGACCATTCCGTTCCACCCCCTTGCCAGGGGCAGGGACACTTTCCACTAGATCAGACTGCTCAGAGCCCCAGCCTGGCCTTGAACATCTCCAGGGATGGGTCATCCACAATTGCTCTGGGCAGTTGAGAAGTTGCTCTTTAACAGATGAGAAAACTTAGGCACAAAAAGCATTCCTGTTCACTGGCTGTTTCAGTGCTTCCCTCAGTCTGACCCAGCAGATTTTGGATGCCTCCCTCCTCTCTGTGAGGCCATCATCAATTCAGTGACCAGGATGAGGTTTTACGGAGGAAAAGTAAAATAAATTATAAGATTGAAAAAAAAGGCATAAGGAAATATACTAGTATAACCTATATATATTTCCAATTTAAGGGTACTTCAAGCTTGTGTTCAGACACTCAGAGTAAGAACAGAACCACAATTTTCTGACTAGATGTGTGCAGGCATGATGCCCATACTACAGATCTGCAAATGAAAATACACATTTAAGGAATTACTTAAATGATGCCCCACACTATTTCTAGCTGAAGTGGAGCAATCAAATGTATTAGTTGAAGAGAAAAACAAGAGGCAGTGATGTTGTAATTAAATGAAGAAATTCCTTTCTGTACTATGACGTTGCCAGAAAAATGTGAAAACCACAAAGTTCATGTTAGATTATCTAATTAAAGTTTCATTTTTTTGTTTATTTTTTGGGTTTTTGGTTTTTCAATCCAGTGGCTCTTCTAAAATAAATAAAATTTTACTTTAAAAAGCACTAAAAGCTTTTTTGAACAACTTTGTAATGCAGTGAAAGTCTTCACCCAATTTTTTTTATTGAATAAATTTAAAGATAGATCCATGGGTGATCACTGTGCTTCCTTGGTCCTGCTCCACTGCCACAGGTCTGGCTGTGTGATCCTCATAAGGTTACTTAAGACCACATTGTTACACACCATTTTTGGTCTTTGGAAACATAGACAGATGGCCAACTAAAGTTTGTTTCAGAAGTGGACAGCCAGCAAAATGTCATCCACTTAAGTGTGTATTATAGCATGATAATGAATACATAGTCATCAGTTTCATGTCATTTAATGCCATGTAAGACATTAAATATACTTTAAACCTCACAATCTGCCAGGTAACTTTGTCTACTGTGTTGTTCTAGATAGGAATAGTCCAATACAATTTTTCTTAAAATCTAAAACAAAATTGCTTTTTTAGAAAAAAAAAAGAGTATCTTTATATCTTTATATCTTTAGTCTTCCTCTAATTAATTAAATATATTACAACTTTATATTTGGATACAGAATTTTGCATATGAATTAACAGAACTTATATTCATAACCTGTTTCATCAATATTCCTATAATGCTTCTGATGTGATGGGAAGTAGGTTGTACTCTGTAAGAGATCATTACTTGAACTCTGATAAATTAAAAAGGTAGTAAGACAAATCAGTTATTTTTACATATTTTCATAAAACAGCATTCCCAGCAAGTTGTCCAGTACCAATCTTTAGCTCCTTTCAACTCAAATCTTCATGTCAGTCATGTGTGACCAGTAACAAATGGTAAGAAACAGTGTCAGGGTTTAAGACTTGAGGTGACAGTTTGAAACTAAGCTGACATTAACCTTCTGTTGCAATACACTTTGGATCAGACCCTTGGCAGCTGTAGTGCTGTTTCCACTGAACCCAGTAAGCAGAGCTAATTCCATAATAACTGAGAGTCCACCCAGGACTCATAAAATTCAAACACTAACGTCTTATTTATAATGACAGAATGATATTAAAGGAACCTCAGAACCTCAGAGTGACACTCAAGCACCAGTGTGAAGTGGGAGCTGAATCATCTCAGCTGTACCACATCACAGCCTCAGCTGAACAGCATCAGACACTTTCTTCTGATGTGCACTTCAAAGCCTCTTCCAGTTCAAGACTGTGTACTCTCCATGCACTGTCACAGAAATTTACCTTTCAGTTTTTAAATGTTTTGTATTGTTTTGTTTATTTCCCTGTTCTGGTTAATGCCAAATGAGACATATCTGTGATAGCCTGATGCTTTGAGGGAATGAGAAGTACCAAATTGCTCCTACTGAGAACTGCAGTCTGTGTTGGTACTAACACCAGTCTCCAATTAATATTCAGGAAAAAAAAGAGGCATTAAATCTCTATCAAGAAAATTTTACCTTCTATTTTTTTTATTCTCTAGAGTAAGTAATTGTCTTCAAATTGTGCTTCAAGTGCCCCCAAACAGGACAATGTATTCCACCAATTCAAGACATTTTGTCCTACAAATTACCTAGTCTCTATCAAGGTATTACTAAGTATTTATTAATTGCTAGTACTGCAGCATAGTAATTTACAGGTTTGGTTGTTTTTTTTTTTTTGTTTTAGATTGTAACAAATTTCCCTTTTCTTTCATACTCTGAAAATCCTGGAATAAAAAGGAAATCTAGCAACCAGGAAACTAGTACAACCAACTTCTAGAATGTTCTTAATGGAAAGAGAAATGGAATAACCTGGTGACAATTTATCAGAGCTCCAACAGGGCATGTGCAGCAGATTGAAATCAGAAGCAGAAACTTCATGGAATCCAACTCTGTGAGGGAAGTCTGGTTGTCTGTATGTAAAGTACAACCAGTACCAAGTTTAGAAGAAATAAAAAATAGCTCTAGGCCAACTGAGCAGCTCAGTGACCCTGAAAATAGAGCCTTTTTCTGTCTTTTCAGTTTGTTTTCACTGTTCTGCAACACAGGTAAAGTCTATTTTGCAGTGAGTTCTGTATCGCTGTTAGAGTCACATGTTCTGAAACCTCAGAAACAACATTGAACTTCAGATTGTTAATGGTACAAGCAAGACAGGAGATATTTTGGAGCTTATGCCTGACATTTTTGAAGATGAGTGAGCTTTTAACTTTCCTGGCTAGCAGGGAAGGTAGACAGAGACTGTGTCTGTCATGAAAGCCATTAGAGCAAAGCTGCCTGAACACGTTTGAAGAATTGGACTTATGAGAACATACACACATTGTGACAGAGATGAGGAACTCATCCAGATAAGCATGTCTGAGAGATTCCCCTCAAAACTCTACAGAGCCTCTACATTTGTCATCAGCTACCTGGGCTGAGCCTGAATTCTCCTTCAGACAGACTGTGCCTGAAGCTTCATATATTTAGTTGTTTCTGGTTCTTGTTTGGGTTTTTTTTGAACAAGCATAAGAAATAGCTTTGAACCCTATTGCAACAACTTGCCAATAAATTGTTCTTACAATCTTAAAAAAAAACCCCTCACAAACCAACAAATAATTGATTTTTATAAATGGAATTGATTTTTATCAGCCATTATTGAAAATACAAAAGTCTCTGTCCAACACAAACACATGCCACTCTGCCCTCCTATTTCCTTTTCTAAAGATTTATCAGAAAGTTGTATCTTAGGACATGAATTTCAATTGAATTTCTGATCTCTGATATAACTGACTGTGAAGTTTAAAGGCACTACGGGAAGCAATATCCTCCATTTTCCTAATTTAAAGGATAGCAATAAGAGCTAATTTCTCAGCAGGAGCTAATGAAGGATGTATAAAGCAACACCCTGTTTTGCAAATTGGAAATGGGTACTTAAAGACAATGATGAGAAACTGAGACCTTGTCTAGTGTTGGCATCATTTTCCTTGCACACAGATCCATCAGGGGCTGTGGGTGCATGGGTGTGAGCTGCGTTCACAGTGATCCAAAGGCTATTGAGACTTTACTGGATTTGCGGTTCAAACGACTGTTACTAAGGGATGAAGAACTGGTTGAACATCCACTCTTCTAAGTAAAAGGATCTTAAGCTACAAGTAATTGTAAGAACACTTACTGTCAAAATAATTTATCTTCAATGTCAACAAAAAATTGTTTCCTTATATTAGTGTCTCTCTTTTATCCTCTGAATTCTAGCAATGCATAAGGAAAATATCTATTGATTTAGTGCTTTCAAAATGGAAATTGAATTTTATAAGAAAAAAGAGCAGAAGTCATTTTTGCCACCTTCACTTCTATGGTTCAGGCCAGCAAGAAGGGAGTGAGGAGAAGGGAGAGAGACAGGGGTAGTCACAGTATCCCTGTCCCTTGGCTTGTGACAGACTGGGGGAGAAGTGGGATAAACTAACCCAGTGTGTTATGGTAGTGAAAGTACAGCCTCCTGATGAGACTTTAAAAGCCTCAGTTTAAGGCAGGACAGCTGAAAATCAGAGCAGTTTCAAAAACTGTGGCAAATACTCTGCCAGATGCAGTGAGATCCAGCCTCTTTCCTCAGAGTGAAGAGTTATAGCTGAGAACAGAAGAAAAACCTCTTTGTTGGACAAAATCCTCTCCCTGATGTACTCAGGTAGTGTCCTCCAACACTTGATGAGTGTCTCCTGCCAGTCTTGAGTGTCCTCAGCTCTTACCATCTTGAACAGATTACTGTAGAATCCATACCTATGACAGCGAAAAAAAAATGCAACTAAGTTGTTATATTTTCAAAACTCCACAAAAACAGTTTCTCTTCCACTGCTAGTCTGGTTCTTGCATTTCCAGCTGAAAGCATTTTATGTTTCTTTCATTGTATTGCTTTCACATATTTTTTTTCAGACTACTTTCTTATCATCTGATCTCTGACTTTCAGTATTAATGTTGAAATATGAGTTTATTTTAAATGAGCAATAGCAATTACAGTGAAATCTTTAGATCACATTGATGATTTTGAGATTCTCAAAGGCATTTCCCATTGTCTTGGTTTGAGCTGGCAAACTGTCAGCCCTCCAAGTACAGGGTCAGAGCCTCCCTCCCAACACCAAGGAAAGGGAGGAAAAGAGAGGGGAAAGAAAAAACTTCAAGCCACGTTTATGCTAAAACCACATATATTTTAGAGAAAGAAAGAGAAAACTAAAATAAAGTACAAATACACACTCACACAAGGTAGAAACAGCAAGGAACAATTTCTCACTTCTCAGTACACACACAAATCTCACTATTTTAACCCCAAATTATCTTAAAAGACTCAGTCCCCAGAGAGCCAGACCCGAGCAGAAAAAGAAGAACCAACAACAAACATTTTACTTCCAAAGACAACTGCTGGGCCAGTGCTGGGCCTGGTCCTCCCCATCTCTCCTGGGATGGCACAGTGTGTGTGTCGTCCTGGGAAGAATGCTGTAAGGCCACTGACTAAACCACTCCCACACTGATTCTACTTCCCTGGAAAATGATGTCTAATCTGGTATGGAATAAAACACTATTGGCTAGAAGAAGTCAGCTGTTAGCTCAGCCCAGCTCAAATCAGCTGACAGCTCCCCTAGTCTAAACTTCAAACCCCAAATTTAGGACCACCTAGGTGAACCTATAACATTCCACCCCTTATTCCATACCATATTATGTCACTCATATCTTAAATATAATCATTCCCGTGCTTAAACAGTCTTTATTCTTTCCAGGGCTGTTTTTCACCCCTCCATATTGTAGCTAAGAGTCCATTAGGGTGGGGTAGATATTTCAGATGGGAACAAAGCAGTTCAGCTCAGGTCATCTTCATCTGATGGTTCATGTCTTTCACTAGGGTTACCGCTTTCTTCTCAGGAGTCTCAATTTTTCACACTGGGGTTACCATCCACCTTAGCAGCAGTCCCAACAGCTTTGGCAGCCTTGGAATCAGCCCCGACAGCAGCACAGGCAGCAGCAGAGACAAAAGCAGCCCAGGTGGCATCTCTGCCATAAAGACCTCCCATAACCAATAAGTAAATTTCACATTCTTAGCTTGAGTGTTACATTTTTTTCTTTCATTTGGAAGCTGTGTTTGTTTCAATAAGCATCAATGGGGGTGTGGGGGTAGGGGAGGGGTGTGGGGGGGCTTTGGTCAAAACCAAAATACAAATTTTCTTGAAGCTTTTCCTGCATTTCTCTGTTAACAAATGTGAAGAGCTATGGAAGGGGTAAAACAGCAATGCTGGAAGTGCTGCATTACCCTTGGTTAATTGAGAAAATATCACCTGCCTCTGCAGCCTGAAGGGAGGATGGGCTTCAGGCTGCCTACTAGTTCCATGCAGCAATCCAGAAAAGTCCTTGGGCATTTAATTGACCTTAGGTTCGTATTTATAAATCTGATCATTCTGAGAAGAGGGAACTCAAAAATTTTACTTACCTATACCTTGTTTTACTGTTGAAGTCATGTTCTTATAGCTTGTAGAAATTACTTTGTCTAGCTGAAAGTCCCTCTTGTGCAATGTTCCTGAACTGTGAGAAAGATAAAAGGCCTTCCATACTTTATTTAGCTACAGCAATATGAGTCACTTGAGAAACTAGTTGCAATCTCCAGTCCAATCTCCTAATCCTTCCAATTTATACTGAAAAGCATTTATTAAGATACAACAGACAATAATAGCCGAAATTGTATTGGTTCTAAGCTACTGTGTGAGATGAGGCACACAATTTATAACACACCTAAGAACTTCACACTGGCAAACATCACACTCTAAGCTGCCACTGAGAGAACCTGGGTCATGAGTTATACCAGGCAAGGGACTATTTGTGCAAATGCCAGCCCTTCAGCCATGACCATATCAAGCCATGGCTCTGACCTGTGGGAATGACCAGATTGTTTTTATGAGGTAGTTTTGTTGTGGATTTTAATGGTTATGGTTTTTCAGTGTGTGTATGCAATGCAGGATGTACACAAGAGTGGCTAAACTGTATGTATGAGTACAAAAAGTATTAATCATGTTTATGTAACTACATGTCTCCACAAACAACTGCATGTGAGGCAAGTAGAACATCATTCTGTGGGTGGAACTGAAGTGGGTCTCAGGACAGAGTTTAGCTCCTTGATCCTCCTGTCTGCCCAATGAAGCCAGTGCCATTAACTCTCTCAGGTCCCAATTTGCAGGCTGGAAAAAAAGATTGGCTTCATTTACATCTTTGGATTATGTGGTCTTGGCAGCATAGACCTGAAATATTACAGAAAAGCTCTTCCTGTGGGTTAAGACAACACAATGTAACTTCACTCTTGATTTCTTATCTCTTGGGTTTTATCCAGTAATAAAACCCATAAATAAATGTTTTCTCCGACTTTAAGTGCCATGCTACTTGCTGACAAATTGAGCTAGGCTATACAGTCTTTCACCCCTACTTTTTTGGGAGGATTTTTTTTTTTTTTGCATATTAAAAACCTCCAATTTTTCTTGAGGGTAACAGTTCTAAACAAGAGAAAGACTTTAATCATAGAATCATAGAATCGATTGGGTTGGAAAAGACCTCCGAGATCATCAAGTCCAACCCTTGGTGCAACTCCAGTCCATTTACTAGATCATGGCACTCAGTGCCATGGCCAATTTGCGTTTAAAAATCTCCAGGGATGGTGAATCCACCACCTCTCTGGGCAGCCCATTCCAATCCCTGAGCACTCTCTCTGGAAAGAATTTTTTTCTGATCTCCAACTTAAATTTCCTCTGGCAGAGCTTGAGCCCGTGCCCCCTTGTCCTATTGCTGAGTGCCTGGGAGAAGAGACCAACACCCATCTGGCCAGAACTTCCCTTCAAGTAGATCTAGACAGTGCTGAGGTCACCTCTGAGCCTCCTCTTCTCCAGGCTAAACACCCCCAGCTCCCTCAGCCTCTCCCCATATACTCCAGTCCCTTCACCAGCCTTGTTTAGGTTACTCAGTCCTTCTCTTCATCCAATATTTTCTATATTCCATATAAAAAGTGCAAAAAAAAAAAACCAAAACAAAACAAACCAAAATTAAAAAACAAAAATCAAAAACCAACCAATGAAACAAACAAAAAACCCCCATCAATATATGGACTACAGTCAATATATTCACATATTTTAACTCCTGAAATAAATTCTTTTAAGCAACCTGAATGCAGAAGGTACAGTGTGCCACACTTTTTTTCCTGTCCACTAAAACTGGGGCAGGGGTACCATAAGCCATTTGGCAATGTGATTTTATGTGATGAATTCTCAATAGAATAGGAAAACAGAAACTGATAGCATTAACTACATCTCATTTACACTTGTAAGGTGTGATTTTGAGGTTTCGAACTGCGATGCTCTAAAATATGGTTTTCTAGTCTCTGAGAAGACATCCCCTGAGGCTACTTTAGTGTGCCAATAAATGCCTTAAGTATTAGGACCTGACTATGTAATTAGTTTGTAGTGCAGTTCACCCATGTAATCATTATTAAACAAACAATGCACTTGCCATTTCTATTAAAGTGTCCTTTTATTCCAGTATAAATGTAATTTCCAGAGTGGAAGGCAACACATTCCAGCTTTTGAATGACTGTAGGGGAGACCTGGGGATTTCTGGCAGGAGCATCACTGGTGCAGGAGGGAGCATTCCACTTCTGGTCTGTCTTTTATATCCATTTTTAATGTAGCCACCTGGGCTGGTTGCTCCACAGAGATGATCTGAGGTCAGGCAGACATTGGCAGATCATCTGTATCCTCCCAATGAGTCTTTGACATTTGGTCATCGAGGAATTTTTCTTAAAGTACCTAAAGCAGTGAGCAGAGGGTTCACTGACAAAATGTACTATGTAAGACTTGTAAGGAAGACAAAATACCTTGAAAAAACTTCATTCAGTAACTTCCATCACAGATTTGCAGGTCCAAGCATTTCATAAATCATAAGCTCATAAAGATGTATCATCATTTCCACTAATACCAGCCAAGCAGCAGATTGATCCCACGTTTGAACATGATCTGTTTCTAATGGAAGCTGGAGACACATCCCCCTGAGCTTTCTGTTATGAATTACATTAATTTATTGTATGAAACAAAGATCCACCAACCCTGTGAGTCCTTCTTATTCAGAAAGAATGTAGTTTCTTTACTTTCTACCCCATTTAGCTAAACAGTTGCCCATAGAAATGGATAAGCGCTTGTGCAAATTTGCTGATCTGTGTAATCTTGTAAAAAATATGGTTGATATTATCAAATTTTAACTGCAGACATGGGTTCTCAAACAGAAGTCTAAGAAAGTGTCTGAGAAAGATTTTAGACTGTCCAAAGTCACATAACAATAAAAAATAAAAAAAAAAAGAAAGAGAAAAAAGGGTTTCTTACCTCTTCAAACTTGGTAGATGTCACATGTGACTTTGAAGACCTACAATGACCTGCTCATTGCACCTGAGTATGATAATGAAAGTCAAAGTACAAGTGAATGGTTTTCTGGATTGATGGCAAGTATATAAGCAGCTGAAGCCATACTTCAGTTGCCTGGTGATACTATGTGACATGACACAGACATGTTAATTCTGTATTATTGAAGCTATTTTAATAAGGAAAACATGGAATCAAAACTTTGGAGTACTTTGTTTGCCATTGAATCATCCCAGGAAATTCAACCTCCAATCACAAAGAAAGTGAAAAGTGTTAAAAACAACAATTGTTTGTAATTTCTGGTTGAAACAGCAAGTGAGAACAAAGCACAAAGTTGTATCTTACAAAGAACACAAACGGTCTTTCACAGTAATTAAAAGGCAGATTTTCCCAAGTCTGATAAACTTTCCCCTTTAGTGTGTTGAGTGAAGGGAGCCAACAAACTCTTATGTTCCAGCCCCCCCCCCCCCCCCCAATAAATAAATAAATAAAAATTCTGCACTTTCACTGAGCAGGGGTAAAGAAATTCTATGCAGTCATCATATCTTCTACTATTTTTAAAGGAATTAAAAAAGGAAGTAACCAAAGGTAATTTATTCTTGCAGCTGTTCTTGGTTTCCTATGGCTGCCTGGGACAACTAATTCTTCAAATATATTTATTCCATTGTCTTTAAGGATACAGTTCAAATCACAGCCTCATCAAATTATGTTTGCGGTTAATCAACTGTAAATAGTTAAAACAGGCAGTCAATGCAGTGAAATGAAATTTAGTTGCTTTAGGCTGCTCATCTGTGGATCTTATTCAAGAGAGTTTGGTATAATAGCATGGGAAGCTTAAGAAAGGAGAAACTCAAGCCAGAAGGTAATATTTTTAAATGTGAATATTCCTGTGGATAGCACTGTGCTGCTCTGATTCTACTTTTACAAAGGCTCAGTCTATGCCATACAAATTTAGCTGTGTAGTGGCAAAGCATTTTCCAGCAATAGCAAATCTAAAGTTGTAACTCATGTGTATCATGAGTTTTCCTAGAGGAAAATATGCCTTGTGCCATGTGGTAGAGTTTTTCAAATGCACATGATGAAAGCTCTACTTTAGAGATGAAAAAAATGAAGAATGATAGTAGAAACTCAAAGATTCTTTGCAGTGCAGACTGTTACTGAATGTCTGGGATTTGGCACCACCCCTGGTCTTCACATTCTTTTTATGTCTTCATATTTCTTCGGTACAAATTCTGTGAAGTTAGTTTTCAGTGTAAAACTCATACATGGCATGGCAGCAGCTGGATATTCCAAAGTTTACCCCTTACTTATAGCTAGTAAGAAGGAAAAAAAAATATAAGCCTCATCTCCCAGGTGTTTTCTATCTGTAGGGCATGTTCTACAATGTTAGTTCATATTTCCCCTCCCTTGTTACTCTGCAGTCTCAGCCTAAATGTGTTAGTGGAACAACCAGACAAGAAACCATGAAAACTGAGGAGACAACAGGTTTGTCCTGTGACTTTGTCATCCCCCGAGTGCCCAGGAACAGGAAATGTAAGACTTGCTTTTTATGAGCCAGAACAACAGCAATAACAACAAAGAGAGCAAAGATGAAGATAAGGCCCCCATCTCCTGGTGCATCCTCCCACCTTGAAGGTGGCATACCCAGGTGTCCTGCCAAAGGGAGAAAAGGCTACATGTGTTCTTACATGGACTGTTTATTTTCCTCTTAGGAAAACCAGCAATTCCCTCCCAATGGTGTCAAATCATACTGGGCAAAAGGGGACAAGACAAAAATCTATCCTGCCTTGGAAGTGGTTTACTGCTCATGCCAAAATGCACCAAGTGCCAGCTGCTTTTCAACAAGAGGCACCTTAGTAACCACTTCTCTTCATTCTTAAGAGATGCCCAGTGCCAAATGTACTACAAAGAAATAAGCATTTTAATATATGCAGAAAAGACGAAGGATCTATTCATAGAGAAAAAGATAACTAATGGATGAGATTCAGCTTTATGCTTCTTTTACAGAGCACTTCAGAGGCTGTAAAAAAGGTATTGAAATGGAATATAACCATTTCATCCCCTATAAAGTGGAATTAATGATCTAAGCTTGATACAATGATTTTGTGTCTGCAGAAGTGTTTCGGCTAGGCATCTAGTTCTTACTCAGAAAGGGTAGTCTATTCAAAATGTATAGGATATTGAAGTTCCCTGTTTCTTTTTTTAAATCTTGCTTACTTGCATGGTTTCCTACAGAAAAAAAACCAAACAAACAAAACCAGACACATACACACAAAATTAACCAACCAAATCCCAGAAAACCCCGTGAAAACAGAAGCAACCTCCCAAACCCATAAAGATGCATAAAACTTTAAATGCTACATTTTTTCATACTTTTTTAACTGGTGTTATCAAGAAAGATCACTTCACATTTGCCTGCTGTTGCTGAGTCTGTCTTCATTGTCCTGTGCCTGGATTGGGGCTCGTCAGGATGAGAAAGTCCAGGTGAGGCCATGAGGTGGTTGGGTGGCTGAAGGACCCAGCATCCAGGAAGGGATGGGTAGAAATGCAGTTACTTAGCTTGGAAAAATGAAGGGAAAAGCAGAAATTTTATTACCTAAAGCTACCTACAGGTGAGGCAAGGAGAGGAACAGTGGTCTCAATGTGGGACAACAGAAGACACTGGACATGAGTAACAGCAGCAGAAGCTTTGACCAGAGACCAAGAGAAGGTGTTCACTATAAGAGTATCCAATCACATGAACCAGGGGAAAGAGACATTGTGACATCTTCATCCTTGGGGGAGTTCAAAACATGAGTGGTGTGACCCTGAGCACCCAGATATGATTTCAAAGCTGAATCTTAACTTAGAAGATGACCCTGACAAGGCTGAAGCACATAACTTCCAGATGTCTCTTCTAACCTGCATTATTCCCTATTCTGTGATCTGCAGGTTGGAGATGATCTTCAGATACTCTCAGCTGTCCCAGTGATTGTCTGCAATAACAGCCAATGGCACACACCCAGGGAAGAGTAGAAGCACAATGTGGGATAATTCTAGCTCCCTTAAATAACCACACAGATTACAAAAATTGATTAAAGGACACACAGACAAAGGTCATATTTCTTTTTACTGAGTAGCCCTCACTGGATTTTCCATGCATCAGTCTGTCAGGTCACCTTAATTTTTAGTTTTCCAGCATTCCTGAGACATGCTCAGGTGATTCCTTCTTAATGGATTAATGCAGAGCTGACATGCACTGCCTTTCCAGCTCCTGCATGGAGTTGTGTTAGAAAATCCATCAACATCTGTTTCACTGTCACTCTTGTCCTTCTTGCTCAATTCAGCTGTAAGATACTAAGAATAAGAGTTGCTTCTTCTATAACATTTTTGTGAGCCCTTAGCATGTCACAGGTGTGTGATTAAAGCAGCAGAGAAAGGAGAATGGTTACAATGGGCAGAACCATATCGAAGATAATTTTGCATAGCTAAACAAAGTGATATGAACCATTGCAAAGGTTAGTGCCAAGTGCTTGTATGTTGCTTCTTCAGATCTTTTTCTGTGCAGAGTCTCATTTATTCTTTACTGTCATATTCCACAATAGGGCTTTAAATTAAAAAACAAAAACAAAGAAAAGGACCAGACAGAATGGCCTCTGTATCCAATAATCTCTTTATTTGTCTGATGGAGAGAGCCCTTTGATTAAACTCGTAGGTTTGGATCCAGTATGCTGTTGTAAACTGAACACCCCTAGCATTTTAATTAACTCATATTTCTGGAGCTAGGACAAAACAAATATGGAGAAAGCTGAAAACTGTATCATGTTCTAATTATTGTAAGGGACAAATGTTTTTTAATTAACTTAGCAGAATCCATGAATCTTTGTTTTAAGAATCGATTTTCTTTTCAGCAATTCAGTCATTTATGTACATTTTTAAAATAGAAAAAAAAGATAAATGATTTCACTTACAGAATGTGGTCTACAAAACTCGTCTGCAGAACTGTGACTCATTGAGTTTTGCCTCAGAAAACTTTCAACTTTTGTCTTTCTGATTTGCAGACCTAAAAAATACATAAACCCAGAACTCCCCAAATTCATGATCTACTGCACTTCAGCATTAATCTTTCAAACCTTCCGAATTTTTATCTGAATTGTTGACAAAGAGGAAGGATAATTGAGTCAGACCAGCACAATGATGTTGATCACTGGAGTTTCACTGTGTCTTTGTGAACTGTCATGTGTGGGCCAGTTGTGTCTTTGGAGCACAGCTGCTCTGCACTGCAGTAATGGCTGTGATATGTCTGCACAGAGCAGACTATTGGACATCAGGCAATTAAAAAAAAATCACATTTTATAGAGCTACAGACAAAGGGGATAATTTTTGTTCTTGTGTCTCAGAGTTCAAAAAATTCCTGTGATTTTCTCTGTATATATGATGATCTGAAGTACTGCAAAAAGGTGAGCTGACCCAAGCTGTATAATTACTGAAGTCCAGCAGAAGAAAACCTTTGAGCACATCATTCTTCATAAGCAAAGTCCTTCTGAGCTGCATCATTTACCAGTGGTGTTGAGTGAGACATCTGAGTCGGTTCTTACAAGATGGAGGTCTTAGCAGGTCTTCTGAGCAAACAGCAGGATCTTTCAAACAGCAAAACTCTTAAAATAGTTCAAATTAGCAATATTACAGCTAATTTTTAGTTTCCATTTTAATAAGGAAAGAAGAAGAAATTGAGAAAGGAGGATTTCAAACCTTTTCTTGATATGTTTGCATTCTACCTTCTCGTCTCTCAATTATTGAGGTAAAGATGTTTCAGTGGCCAAATTCAGACTGAAAGACACAGCTTCTGAAGTGACCCCAGAATTCTGTCTGACCCTGACTCACCCACTACCTGTTTGCTCTCCTTTTAGCTAATCAAAATGCAGATAAAATTACAGTTTGAGATAGAACATTGCAAATAAACTTACAGTCATTAGAAGAATCTTATCTATAAAGAATTTCAGCCATTAAAATAAAGAGAAAGTTAACAGATTACAAGCACATCTTACACCTTCAGCGTCATTCCATAAGAACGGCATATCTTACCTGAATTAAGTCAATTTTACAAAAATACACTTGCTTTAAATTCAGAATTTCCATCTTGCTTTAATATGCAATTACTGTGGTAAAAGAAGCGAGATTACAATGAAAACCTGTTTCACGGCATTGGAACTGTTTCTGACTTCATATTTAATTGTGCCTTGTTCCCTCTGCTGATTTAAATGGAAATGTCATCACGTACATGCTTTTGTTGCGGTTTCTGAGCAGTATCTCTGAGTCAGTCTTTGTGAGCTTGTTTCACAATTCTTGTGCACAAGTACAGGACACTTAGATCTACCCATGACACATGGAGGGCTCTGCACAGCTGAGCTCACATGAGACACAGGGAACAGGTGGAATCTCCCAATAACAGAGGAAATTGGGGGTTCAGAGCTCTAGTTTACTGACAAATTAGGAAGCCTTTGTAATCATAAAAATTGTTCTCATTACTAATTGTTTTCTATCTCTGAGAGATCCTGGATGTTATTTTCAGTTAAGAATATTCCTTTTCCCTTTTCCTTCCTTTTTTCCCTTCCCTCTCTCTCAAACCATCACTCAGCCTCCTGAGGGCACTGCTGCCATAATTTAGGGGTTGCATGGAGATTTGAACAACAGCAGGAAGGGATTTTACTCCCCATCAGATGGGTGATGTGTCCAGAGGTTTCCAGATGCTCCTCTTCCTTTGCTTTTTTTGAGGGCAGAGGTGAGGAAGGATCAAAATTAATTCTATTACAGTATTTTTGCTGTGGACAATTTTTTAAAAATTATTAATTATTGACAACTAAATGGCAGTTATGCTTAGTTACACCATAATATCCATTAGTTTAGTTAATTGCGAAGATATGAATATACATCTTAAAGTCCTTGGTAAAAGGACACATACTACAGAAAGCACAAGAAGGGTAAACAATTTCATTTATAGAGTTGAACTTCTCACCTTCCCACCAGTTCCCTGTTCTGTTTGTCAAGTCTGGTCTGCAAGACAGATTTATGCCCAGTGATGCTTTTTCTGAAAGAAACCCAGACTCTACCGTAGGAAAAATTCCTGTCTGATAGAGGTGATCTCCTACACAGATTGATCTGCAATCTGTATATAAACAGGACAGTTTTTCAGCTACCAGATTTGATGCAGCTCTGGGAAGAACCAGGTTAGTGTGAAAAAGGATCTGGACAAGGACACTTCCATTGGCTTGTGCTGGACAGTGAACTGATGCCGGAGAGGTTTTTGATTTTTCAATTTTCATATTTTGTAGATTTTAGGAACACAGTAAATGTAACACTGTAGATTTTAGTGGGTTAATATTTAGCAGCTTATAGTATAAGGTCCTTCTATCTTGACCCCTGCTCCAGAACAGGCAGCTCAGATCTGCCAGCAATTTAGTCTCTTTCTCAAGGTACAAGATTGGAGGATATCAGAGGGAAACATAAACATAGAGCAGAGTGACCCAAAGCACTGGAGAGTGTCCAAAAGACCTTTATGTGCTGAAGAAGTGGTGGATGAAGACAGAGGGTCCTGATAACCCCAGCCCCAGGGGGGTGGGAACTGGGAGGGAATAGAGGTGGAATTGGACATGTGTAAGGTAGTGATTGGATAGACTATATTATAAAAGCTATAGAAATTAAAGCTTCCACACGTGCGCATTGATGTATTCCTGGATGAGCAGGATTGTTCATTAAAGTAAATACCCTTTATCTTATCTCCTACAAAACTTGACTTGGAGTCTTTTTTACAGACTTTTACGGCAACAGAACAAAGATGCCAGAGTTGAGGAAACTGTGCCCTTGGTTTAGCCAGAGGCAGGTCTTCTGCCAGGGCTGGAGGCAACACATCACAGGGACATAGGCAGCTACAAGCCCATTAAGTATTGAGCAAAAGTGTGGCAAGGACAGGATTGGACAGCTCTGAAAGAGCCCTTCCCTTCCAGTATGTGCTGCAGAAGCCTTCTCACCAAATTCTTCTCCTGCCACCTATTTCCTCAGCACTCTGATAGTCTCTTTACCTCCCTCCAGAACCAGCATGCAATTGTCTGAACTGGGAGGTTCCCTGGCCACTTTCTGGTACTTGAGGTGGTCCTGGCTGGTCTGACAGCTCCTGGCAGCCAAGGCCCAATCTAAGGCTCATTCAAATCAAGGTGCTTTGGCTCTGTCTCTGAGTGAACATGACCAACACCACAAGGACCTCACAAGAGAAGGTGACACTGCTGCACAGTTGCAGCATCATTCTCTGATCAGGACAAATGTGTCCCCAGGAAACCGAAGTATTCACTTTGCTCTACAGCAAAGCTTCACCAGACCTTTCTGCACCAGCTCCTCCGCAGTGCTTGGGCAGTGTTGAAGAAAGCAGCTCTTGCTGAAAAGAGTTCACAGGTTCAGGAGTCTTGTTAAAGTAGGCAGAGTTCACAGAAGAGTAATGAATAAGGGAAAAGTCAGGCTTGAGTCACTAGAACTCTTTAACCAGCTGGTAGATTTTAAAATGGCCTTAGTTTCTAGCAGGATGTGTGTCCATTTGGTGTATGCAGATGAACACAACTGTGACAAATAATACCCAAACAAACCATTTGAAACACTGTCCTCATCCCTTGCAGCTCCAAAATGTGTTATTTCCTTATATGTTATTAATTTTAAAGCCATTCTAGTCGAATTCTGCAAGAATGTAGTATTAATTATGTCTATTTAAATGTATTAAACATTGTGTAGGAAAGAAATTACAACTTTCATTTTTTCCATGTTAAAATTTTTGCCACTTGAACAAAATATAATTATACATCCTAACTTTCAAGAATATGTCCTTTTCTTTCAAAATATAGAATTGGAAAAGATGAGGCACATAGATTAACACTGTCTATAAAACAAAGACAAATTGATTTTCTTTATTTGTGATGGGTACTTTTTTTTTATTCAAGGTCAGTTTTTGATAGTTTCCATTTCCTTCAGCTAGGTTCTTTCTGTGGCAGTGTTTGGAATATCACCCTTTTCCTCACTGCATTGCTGTTCGACTGCCATGTTGCCCATATCAGTTTCTATTTTGTATTTATAATGTCAAAGGATTTCAGAAACTTTTAGTGACAGATATTTATGTAAACTTTCGGCACCCTTTCCCCCTCCTGCATTTAAACAGTGGTCAGAACCTTCCTATGGCAATACATAAAGGGAAGCCTTGCTCCTTTCCATGGCACTGAATAGGGAAACCAAACAAATCATAAACTTCAGATGTCATCTTCACCTCCACTCCCTGCAGCCCATCATATTTGTGTAATAGAGGAACAGTTGCAGAGCTGATACCCATTTCCTACCCTTCATGCTTTGCAGGCCATATGTATTCTAACCCTGTGTGTTGGTTTGAGCTGGCAAAATGCCAACTGCCCAACACAGAGAGAGCATCCACCCCCAAACCAAGGGAAGGAGAGGGAGGGACAAACCCTCTAAAGCCCAAAATAGCAAGCTTCTTATCTTATACAAAAGAGAGACAATTAAAAACAGAATATAATACATATATATACAAATGTGAGAAAAATAACAACAACCATCAAGTTGCCCGCCCAAATAACACAGACCTCCACTACCCCAGCTCACAAAAATACTCCAACAAACTCCCTCAAAGGATCCTTGGCAAGAGAGGAGAAAACCAACTGTGAAGTGGTGAATGAGGCCCAACACCCCCAGCAACAGTGACAGCAGGTCTGCTCAGCACCCAGTCATGAAGGGACTGACTAGGCACCTCCTATGTCTTCTTTTACACTTGATTTTGATGTCAAATGATGTGAAATATCTCTTTGCTTGCTTAAGTCAGGTTATGTTTGTCTCCTCCAATCTACGTAGACTCCCTGGGCTTGCTGAAACTAAAGGCCTAGTTGAGGCCTAGCTGAAACTAAAGCCAAAACTACCACACCCTGCAAAAGCTTTTGGTCACTCACAGCAGATAAGCCAATTCAGATTAGCCAACCCTCAGCAGTGCTACAGGAAAAAAACCCCAAAATTAATGTGCTGTGTAGTGACACACCAATTAATAATTATGAGCTATTTCTGCCTCTGGTTTGAATGGGTCAAGCGGAATATAATCCTTACAAGAACTGAGATATCATAAGTCATGACACTGCATAAGAAGCAGAAGGAAGTCAAGACTCCTTGTCCAGACCTCCACAACTGTACAGGTCCTCCAGGCTGAGGGATCACAGTTCATGTGGAATGACAAGGAAAGTGTAAGAGCCAGGACTGACAAACACAATCTGCTGTTCTAAGCAATTACTGATCCTTGAATCCATCACTGAGGGAAGCTATCGATTCCCTCTCTCACACCTGCATATTTAACTTAATGCTAGGTTTTGGGTTATGTTATGTTGTTTTTTGGTATTTTGCAATATACCTTGGAAAAAACCTTCAGCATTTTTTGTCTGTTTTCCTGATGAACCTATCATTGAATTTACAGCTGTCTTCTCAGCTATTCTGTAAACAGAGAGAGCTTCTCTCAGGCAGATAAGATTAAAATTATAGAGACATTACATGAGTCAAAATGAACTTGGCACTCAGAAGGAGTTTGCAGTTAAGACCTGTCAGGAGCCACAATAAGTGTTGTCTCAGTTACAGCATCTTGCAAAATGTGTTATATTTTGATAACAGGAAGGTGGAATAATCTGTCATGTCTCAGAGTGCTGGCGAAGGGCATTGAGTTTTGCCTCCACATCACTGTTTCTTCATTCCAGACTCAAGCACCTTCCAGAAGCTGCATTTGTGCAGCTGCTCCCAGACTCTGAGAAGTGTAATTACAGAGGAAATTCTACTGCCCTTTGCTGAAGAAAGAACATGCTCATGGGCATTAACAAAGAGAAAAATGAAAATAACATTTCACAAACACATGTTCCCCATGTGCATTTTGTGAAGTTTTTTGTTATTTATGTGTCTTCCAAAAGGGTGTTTTATTTGTTCAAAGATGTTAAGAATAGAGCATGAGTGACAAATAAAGGAAACGCTCTTCCTATTACCACAGTGATGGCAAAGGCAAGCATGGAGACTCTTTCTCCACCCCCCCCCCCCCCCCGATTTATATCTTTTTCTAATTTAGGATAAAATCCAGGCTAGGCTACCAAATTCCCCACAACAGCACAACTTTACAGAGTGGGCTCATAAATATCAGACAAGCAAAGCAGAGAAATTAACAATATTTTACTGTATCACTATGGACTGAGAAATGTTGGGTAAAATCCACAGAAGATACAAGATTTAAGAAGTTTGTGTCAAATATAACTGTATGAGAAAGTGCACATGCAAATAGTTTCATTTTATTCTCACTTCACTACATTTTTCCCATTGACTGATTCATTCCTTTCTTTTCACCACCATTTGGAAAGGCAATTTATCAGAGAATTTCAAAATGTGTATTCAAACTTTCAGCTGCAGCTGAAAAATACTCCTCTTTATAAAGCACTCCACTCAAGTTTCTCTGAAAGCCAGAAATAGAGTTAATAGAAACTAATTTAATATGTACTTAAAAAGTTAAGGTTATGTATAACTGGGAAAACCCTAAAGCTTTTTATTTTTAGCTCTCTCTTGCCCTTTATGCTGTTTTCTGTGAATGCCCCATTTTACCGAAGAGATTTTTCCCATGGAACTCTTGCAGAGTCTTGCAATAGAGTTGGACTGATTTACGTTATTACATACACCTGACCAGAGTTTCTGCTTCCCAGTGTAAGGCCTGTGATACCCATGGGATTTAATCTAAAATAAAAAGCAGAGAGTCATTCAAGGTTGAAAAGACAAAGGTGGTATCAGACAACTCACAGCAAGATTAGTCCTGTTATTTCTAGAGCAGCACCAGGAAGAACATGCTTAAGCTGGTTCTAAAAGGAGCTGTAGCTACTTGAGAGTGCTTATCTTTTTCTCTGTAAAATAACTGAACAACCTAAATTTAAAAAAATAAGAAAAATCAGAAAAATCAGTAGAGATGAGGCTAAAAATTATCATGGCAAAATAAATTTTCTCTAATTTATTCCATTCAAACATGAAGAGTTTTAACTTATGCTATAAACTAAACAGAAATACCATGTCATTATCTCCAGGAAAAGATAATTTTTGTTATTTTTTGCTGTTAATTTGAACATTCCTGTATATTTTGTGAGAATGCTCCTGATCTTTATGAAGTCAGCTTAGTTTTCATTTGGGTTCTTTAACAGATGGAAGATAAATTGGTACAGGATAGTTCACCACTATCTGGCAGGCAAGTTTAGGAATCTCTCAGCTATAGCATGCACGGAGTCAGCAACAGAGACCATCTTGTGTCTTTATGTTTTTACTTACTGGTGGAAAGAGGGTACAAAGAAAGATGTCTTAAAGAATATTGTGGATACACATTGCCTACATGTGTTCATATACATATTCACCTATAGAGCCATTTCAAATATCCATGTATCTGTATATCTATAGTTTTATAGCTATTTGTATATTTCTGTTTATGGCTTTGGAGGGGTTCTGGCACTATTGCCAGATCATTTAGTATGATTCTGTTCCAGCTGTAGCTGCAATGACATGAAGTGAGACAGCTCCTCTGTCAGTCCAACACCATCTTTTTGCACCTCAGAGGGCACTACCTAATTCCTTCAGGGAATATTTACATACAGGCCCACAGGCAACTGAATGCCCTTGTTAAAATATATTCTGTTAAGGTGTCACCCAGTACCCATATCCAATCCGAGCAGCATATGAAAACTATGTCTTGGTGAAGTTAAAAAAAACAGTTTACAAGAGATTTCTGCCTGGAAAGTTCTCTCAGAAGTTATGGAAACTCTAAAATTACCCACACTTGCTTCAGTGAGCTTCAGGCAAGGTCTGAACACCTCAATCTGCAATGGATACTGATGGAGCCCAGCACAGGATAGAGGAGGTGAGGACAACAACTGACACTGTTGATAACTCCTCAGGCAGTCTTTTGAATATGCACAGTGTGCCAACACCCTCAGACACTGCTGTGAAATACTGTGGTAAATTTAATATGAATATCCCCCACTTCTCTGCAAATTTCCTTAATCACCCAACAGAAGGAATCACTGCACTCCACTTGTGGGCTTCTGAAAGGCTGCTCAAGGGAATCCAGAAGGGATAGCAACAGTGCTAAACATTTCAGGATTTTGGAGAAATATCCATAAAACTCAGCTACATTCTTTGAGAAGACTAGTGGTAAGACAACTGCTAAATGCCACACACTTTTTTATTAGAGAATTCAGACATTTAGTAAGAAAAATAGGAGACTGAAACAGAAAAGTCGTGGGCGGATGTTGCTATGCTACAATGATTTGTCTGAGAAACATTTGCAGTAGGGGTAAACTGCAGAGATGGTGCACTACAAAACCAGTCCATTAGTTCTGGTCATCTCCCCCTCTGTAACACAAGATTCCCTTATTATTCCTGGCAATGGATTTTCCTGTTAAAAGCCAGGAGACCAAGGTATGTGGGGGAGAATCCTGAGACCAGGGAAAACAATTCAACCTCATGAACATCCAGATGCAGAGTCTGCAAGGCAAACAAAAATCTCTCTCCCTCAGCATGGACCCAGTTTGTAACGATCCTGCTTGCCGTGAGCCTCTTTAAAGAATTGGAGACCCAGGTTCTCAAGTAATTCAACTTAATATTGTCTTGAGAGACTACATCAATTACTGTGTATGCAAAGTGAGTCTTAAAGCAATTAAATTAATTGCCATCTCAAATGTGAAGTAGCAAGAAACAGACTTTCTCAACAATTTCAAATTACTCTAAAGCAGGAATACAACTCTTCATACCTAAGACAGAAGGAAGAGACTTTTATGTCCCTTGCTAAGGTTTTCCATTGATGCGACAATGAGAAGTTCCAGGTTAACCTGAATAAATGGCATTTGTATAGTACCTTTAATGTTTTCAGTGGAAAAACCCCAGATATATTATTGCAGTATAGCTATGACTACAAGTCACAGTGTTTATCATAAAATGGCATCTATGGCTTTTAAGATGGTGATCATCTGCTTGAAAACTAAATTCACATCCTCATTAGTACACTCATTGGTGCCTGGGACCATTCCTGGACACAGAAAACCAGTTGGCTATACTAGCAATTCATTAGTGAGTTCCTAGCACAGCTCTGGCCTCTGCTGAAGACCAGATGTCTGTAATTCCTAAGCATGACATGGCAGCAAGAAAATTCCAGGAATCTTTACAAATTGGCAATTTGCTTTAAACCATCTTGTTCTGGAAACAAAGAGAGCTAATGATGATCAGCCATGGTCTCTTGTGTGCTTGTTCATGTCAGTGGGCAAAGATGTTTCCAAATATATTGAATTTTCTAATTTAGACACAGCGTTTGATTTTCAGCTCCATAGTGAGAACTGCACTGTTGAAAGGAACATCAGTGTATCTATATATTTGCTGTTCCCCACAATCCTTACTGGATTTATTTATTTACATAATATTTTCTTTTTGAACACCAACACTTCCCATCAAGAAATTTAGCTATTTTTTCATACTTCATGCTAAGGACAGAGCATCATCTAGGAGACTCAATCACACCACAAAGAAAAGCACTCCTTGGGTACAAAAAGCTTGCTAAAGTGCTGGACCATTGTTCTTCAGAGGCTGCCTATGTATAAGATACAAGCAGGACACACTAAAGCTCCTCTTAAGGCCACAGGCTAATGGATGGATTATAGAGAGATGATGAACTCAAAAATTGCCCAAAGACTCAGCATTCTCTGGCGTGATGCACATGAACAAAATAAGGTTTGTGTGAGTGCTGCAGTGTAATAAAATCATGTACCCATTCTTCCTACTCCTACCTGTAGTATTGGCAGGTATAAAGGAAGTGGGAGAGAAGGGAGAATGTCTCATATATCTTGGAAAAAGGATAAGAGAGTTATAAGTTCAATTTCACACAAGAATAATGTACTTTACTCTTAAAAAGGAATCACAAGATTCTTGTGTGCTTGATATTATCTGTTATAGGTTTGTAACATGTCCTGGAAAAAGCATATTGTTCAAATAGTTGCTGAAATTAAAGGAAAAAAAAAAACTAAACCACCAACAAACCCAAGCCCAAGCAGACAGATATTCAATCAGAAAAGAAAATCTACAATATCTACCAATACTACTTTCAATTAAAAATAAATTTAAAACAACCCACAACAATTTTTCGTCTTTTTTCATTAAGAAATCTTGCAAGAATTAACAGTTTTAAGGTATAAATAGGTAAATCATAAATCTGGATTGCATGAAAAGGAAGACTGCACACACAGAAGTTTCTGACCGCATGCACATGATCAGTGTTTTGTCAACATTCCTCATAAAAGATCATAAGGATATGTCAAAGACTCATGACATCTTACAACTATCATTGCATTACTTACATGAAGACCTTATTGCAGCCTTTCTGTATTTAATAGGGCTTACAAGAAGATAAAAGTGGGGAGAGATTGTTGCCTGTGTATATGAGTTTCACAAACTGGAAAAGGATGTTATTTTTCACACATTTATTTCCCTATTAGTACACACACATATCTGTGTGATATTATACAGAAAATAATTACAGCTTAAAAGTGAACCAAAGGGTTTCTCCAAACGCTGTGTGTTTCCAATACAGTTAGAAAACCCTTAAAGAAACAAATAAAATTCAAAATGATTTCTGCATCCAGAAATTAAAGCTGAGCGCATCCAGATTAGCATCTGACTTTCAGTTTACCTGTGAAAATATTACTTACAAGCCTCTGAAAAAGCCATGTATGTATATGCCAGATTGTTACCATTATTTGTGCTCTGTAAAAGGATCCAGTGCATCAGATGTTGTGGGCAAAAAGACAGAAACATTGCCATCATCACTTAAAGGACAGTATGATTACAGCTAGGATAAGAATGAACTGATCAGCTGATGGGTAGAAGTGGTGAATACATACCTACAAAGTGAGAGAGAAGAGTGTCCTGGTTTGTTAAAATTCTAGAATTCAAAAAATCCCCCAAGTTTTCAGAGGCCTAGTATGTTTTTCAGCACTATAAATGAAGAGTTTTAAGGAGGCATTGGAAGAAAATAATGATGTGGCTTTTCTTTTTTTTCTCAGGGAGGCTCCAAGAATTTGATGCCTGCAGGCATGGAAGGGCTTCTCTGGGGGCAAAGGAGGTTACAGTCATAGACTGACAGGATAATGGTGTGGGCTGTAGACCAGGGGGAATACATGCCATACAAGGTCTCTCAAAGTTCCTACATTTAGATTTTTCATGAGATAATAAACATAGAATTGGTGAAAGAGAGAGAAAAAGGGCGGAACAGACAAGATAATAGGCAAGGAAAAGTTCTTTACAGTAACAGCCTGATTAGATAGAAGTTCTACATTTGTTGTGGCTATTAAATATATCACAGTCATTAATCTCGGTCCTCCAGGGATAGCCTAAGAGAATTCTGGCTTTGTGGAGAGAGTAACCTTTTCAGAAGACAGAATCTGAAAGACTTAAGTATCAAAAGCAACACTTTAGAAAAAAAATTTCTAAAATACTCCAGGATAGCGCTGCACATGACATTTCTACAGGAAAACCTACATGGCAGCCCGGCAAGTGAATTAATTGTTGTTTGCTCTGATGAAATAGCTGCTTTTGTCAAATTTTTTCCAAGTGAAAGGTCCAGGTGATCCCACTCGATCCCATGTGATCAAACGGAGCTTTGAAATAACAGCCTTGAAATAAAGATTAAAGGCTCTTTGAGGTAATTACTTGTTTAAGTTTTGTAAAGTAGGGATTAATGATTAGTGAAAAGACATAATAGGCAATAAAATATACTGAGGCAGCAGACTAAGACGAACACTAACAATCTCTGTACTAGAGAGAAATGCAACAAAATTAGTGGGAAAAATACATCAGGTTTAAAACTTGTAAGGAACCAAAGTGAAAACAAACATGGATTTTCCACTTATTTTATCATTTTCATCCCAGAGATGATGAAAATCAACTTGATGAAAAAGTACTAGTATTAAAAGGACTAGTACTAGTACTAGTATTAAAACTGTACTAATAATAAAATTATGCTCTTTAATTATCAGCTGAAAAAAGTAATTTCCAGGATCTGGTGTTGCCCGTGCTTTTGGTTCCTCTGCCCAGGTTGTCTTGTTCCTGTATCCTTCTCCCGTACCTTCATCTAGAGAAGTGTGACAGTCTCCGTCCCCTGTCGATTCCTGCAGCAAGATTTCCAATACCCATTTCTTGTCCCAAGGAGAGGGAGTTCGTGTCACTGCAGCTGATTCTATGGTCCACTTACACTGAAGCTTATTTTGCAGCTCACCTCCATGGGAGGAACAACACCATCACTTTAAGAACTGTAAAGTAAGTAAACACAGAGCCTTGGTAGGTTTAGGAACATATCACCACATCTATTGAGGGACAGCTAAAATATCAGACCAAGCTCCTGGGACAATCAACCTCTGTATCAGAAATTTTTTCCCACCTGCTGCTAGGAAAGGGTTAGAAGTCAGAGCTATGAGATCCACATTGTTATTAATATCACGTAGTAACAGGGCAAAACTACAAACTCTGGTGTCCTCATTCACACTTCAAAAATATTTACTGGCAGGGAAAGCCCTTAGGCTCCTAGATAAAAATTTTTAGGCATGTACTATACTGGATTTGCCATTTGCAGAGAAACAGCCTGAAACATTTGGTTATCAGGCTGTAACTCACTGGTTTACTCTCCCTGTTTCCCTTGGCCATATGCCAACCTTTCAATAAATTATGATTAATCCTGGTAGGAACTGAAAGGAATCTTAAAAAAAGTCTGGATGTGTGTAGTTCTGGCTAAGTTTGATGTTTATGCAGAAGATGGAGGCTTTTCTTTGTGTAAGACCCAAGAGAATAAGATAGAGTAATACTGATAATATTCTGTAACATGGTAGTTGAGACTTTAGAGTCAACCTTAGGATCCCAGGAAGACCAATAGGTGTCTTTGCCCTCTCAGTGCCATGAGAAAACTTTAAAGTGGTATGAATACAAGGGGAGAAAATTAACTTTAGTATTTCACTCCTAGTGGCAGTTAAGGACTTCACTAATTTCTACCCCAGGACAGCAGTGAGAATTATGACTCAATGTCTTCTTGGCAACTCACAGAATAAAGCAATGGTACCAATGATGTTGCTGAGAAACAAGTTTACAGCACACACCAACTGCCACACACATGCAACTCTGAACCACTCCTACTACTCAAAACGGCCCCAAACATGTCCTCATGATGTTGTTATTGTTGCTTCTGTTGTTGTTTTCTCACTGCTTCCCAGTCTTTTGTACTTCTGTTTTTGCAATTATCCTCCAGTAGCTTCTTTTCATGCTCAGCTGTCATGAAACTGCATTCTTAAAGCTAATCCTGGTGTGCTGTTCCTCTTATTTTCTTCTCATCAATAATTACAAACAGCCACCTGTTCCTACCTTGATAATCTGTTTTTCAGATAAAAATGGAAAATCATCCCTGCAGAGAGGATTTGAGCTTTTTTGGAAGAGACTTTGCTTCTGGTGACATAGCACTTTTGAGAGTGGAAGAATCAGGCTACAATTTTCTTTCTCATATTTGCATGTGGCTGCTTTGCCTGACTGGGCAGTCTGAGGACAGACAGGTCAGGTCACACTTCCTCCTGTTCATACACGTCTTTATATGGGCTGTTGAAACTGATGCAGAAAAAACACAGTGTGAAAGAATTGGTAGCAAATTTGGGAAGCCACATGAAAGTCAGTGAGGTGGTAACAGAGAGATTGAACTCTTCTTTCATGTATTCATGTCAAATCTCTAAATAATAAGTTTGCTTAGCTATGGATGAATGAGATTTGCACATTTTTAATTGCAACATTCTTTTCCTTCACTCCCTCATTATTTCTGCAATTCATTTACCCTGTCACTTGCTTTGCTAATAGTCCTTGGTGACTGCTGTGACTCAACCAAGGTTCTATTAAAAGGCTTTGGTATAAACTTCACTGCCACACAGTGAAAATAAGATTATTTTTTTCTAAGTTGATTTTCTCTCTCTTGTCTGTCACACCAAAATGGCTCTGTTCAGCCACCATCAAACTTCAACCTAACGCTGTATTTCCTAAGAGACCTATGATAGAGGAGAGAAAAGCAATCCAAATAATTAAAGGAGTTAAAAATACAAGATTTCAATAAAAATGAGTGATATAAAAAAGCATACCTAGATGATCAATTCTTCTTTCCCTCTGTCTCCTATTATAACACATGTATGCAATAACAGCATCTGTTATCCTGATGGCCTGGAATGTATCCCTAACGTCAGTCATGGAATTCTGAAAACTTCATGATATTTAATAAAAGGGACTCAAAGGATGGTATTAAAACTGAGTGTAAATGTAAACTCTTCTAAAAATTGCTAAATGATAGGCAAGGGAAAATACATTTAATTTACTTTTGTTCTATTAACAGTTAGGAAGGCTGCTTTGGTTTGAACAAAAAAAAATGTCCTGAACTTTTGCACCCTCAGGAGGTTCTAAACCAGAATTTCAAGCTATTTCAAATTAAAGAACTTCAGCTAAGAAGTAATTTCTTCTCTTAACTCCATCCATTCAATTGGACCCACAAGACGTAGCAGTTTTCTCTTTTCCATGATATTAAACATATGCAAATTTGTTTTCCTGAATAAGAGTCTTAATTTAGGCAGTCTGCTAAGTTACACATTTCAAAATTAGTCACCAGAAGACATAAACAGGAGAAACATTTTCTTTGGTGAGTTTGGTACAAAAACTGGAAGAAAACTTTAACAATGCATTTTGGGAGAGGCTGATAATTAGGGGCTTTATTACTTCATAAGCTATTCTGTTATAACCTTTGCAGCACCATCCTCATTAGATCAGCATGACTTCATGTGCTCCTTGATATTTAGCAGCTGTGCTGTATAAAATCTTCAATCCTGTGTAACTGCAAAAACATTTTTACAAAATGTCAGATGAGTAGGAGAGATGGAGGGTAAAAAGGATATGCTTGTATAGACAAATTTTAATGTCTTTCAAATAGCATGATTAATAAAAGTATTTTTGCAAAGCTTTGTGATGACACCTTGCATGAACATACACAGCTCCCAGTCTCCACACAATAAACTGGAAAAGACATCTGGAAAACAGAAAAAATGATGAAACTATTGCTCCAGGGATAATTTTTTTTCCTGAATTAAGAGCATTTTCTTCAAGGATAAGGGAAACAAAGAGAAGACTGTTGAGGCAGATGATAGCTGAGCTCAATACACTTACTTAATCTTCATCATCTTCCAGGTTTTGGCAGGGAAATAGGAAACAAACAAAGATGAAGCGTTTTGTTTCAGATAAATTGGGGTGCCTGGGGTGGGGGTGTCAAAGGTACCTACCTGCATGTTAAAGTGGTATATGATAAAGCCAAGATGCAGCTCTGATAAGCAATTTGTGTCTTCTAATTTTATCAGGGGCAAAATTTCTGAACTGCTTTTTTAAATTTCTTTTTTCTTTTTGGGTTGCCCTGCACACACACTGGATAAGGTTTATATCTGCCAGCTTCTATGAGAGGCATGGTTTCATTATGAGTGAAAGATTTGCTAAACCTGTAGCAGTGGCAAGTGAGCACATCAGTGGCATGAACACAACCAGATTAAGCCTTGAGGAAGAACACTAATGTCCTAAAGGAACTCCAGAACAAAGAGCACACAAGATTCCCATTCTTCTATACATGGTATACATTTAACATGTGCAATCGATATCTTAACACATGACAGCATGTGTACTGCATGTGAAATGCATATTTTTATATTACTGTACATATCTCCTTTCCTGGTTAAACTGAAAAAACTTGTCCATATGTACAGGCTTTAAATCCTCATCGTGTTTCCTCTATGACGCAGTTTTACTTTTTTCTGTGTGGAGAGGGTGGAGAACAGTGGAAGCAAAAAGAAAGGACAGAAAGGTGGGAAGAAAGACTACAAGTGTAAGCAGAGATTTGTGACTTGTTAAGACTCATTCCACTTCCTGTGCACATTTCTTTTTCATAGAATCACAGAACCACAAAAAATTTGGGCTGAAAGGGACCTTTAAGTCCAACTCCCTCCACTCTGGGAAGGTGTTACAACTGGCCCATTGGTATGGGGAGTGATGCTTATCACAAATTCTCGTCAGGCTGAACAAGGACACCACATACGTGTCAGGGAATTCTTCTGCTTTTATTACACAGTCATCTTAACTCTGGTAAGCAGCCCACTCTTTAGACTCAAAAGGTGTTGGTCAAGAAGTCTTTAATTTTGTACAGTAACACTTCTGTAAGCACTCAGCTTCTCACAAGAAACTTCTCAAAGGTGCTGGCTCACAAGCCACAACACACTGCCACAAGCTCCCTACTACCACAACAAACTGCAGTATGGAGTAGAACATGAGAGTCATAATCTGCCCAGGGAAAACAAGAGAGAAAAGAAATAAAGGCACAGAAGAGAGAGAACAGAGAATACCACTAGTCCATAGATTCTGCTTTGCTGCCACGTGGATGTTCCAGAGCTGGAGTGAACAAGAACAGTGAAAAAGAAGTGGAAAAGAGAGCAAGGGGGCCTGTTCTACTCCCTTTATAGTTAACCCAGTGCAGCTTCTCATATAAATAATATGTCTTGTGGTGTTTTGTTCACTCATGCACAGCCAGCCCTTCTCACCCTTCTCCAGGGAGTGAGTCAAAGTGGGAGGACTGAGCAGAGCCTCCAGGTGGAGCAGGAAGTTGGCTTACCATAGCACTGACTCACCTCCACTGGACCCTCTCTGCTAATCACAATTTTCCTGTCCCAACAGTCAGAAGGGTTGAGACAAATTCTGCTGATGTCTGGTCCTACACACCTTGGATCAATTATCCTAAATCCTAAAACACGCACTGTAGCACTCAAGATAGGTCTGTTCAGAGATCCCAGGCAGCACATCCTAAGTCTACGGAATGTGACAAGATGCAACCCAGAGTAATGAGGGAACAGGATGATATAGTTATTATGCTAAATCTTGGCAGTTGGGTGAAGTCCCTGGTGACTGGAAAGACAGAAACATTGCACTGAGTTTATTAATAAAGGCTAGAAAGGAGAATTCTGGCAACACTGACCATGATCTTTCTTCCCAGGCATGGAGATGTGGCTGACAGATCAGCTTTCAAAGGGCTGACATAACCAGTAAAGCCAGACAAGACTTTTCTTTCTTCAGGAAGGTATGCTTTTAGTCACACCAAAGGCTTTTATGACCCTCTCCTTTTTTCTTATTTTGATGTATTTTTTTTAATATAAAGGAAAATTGATCAAGGCACCCAAAAGCAGTCTAGGCTTAATGGCACCAAAATAAGCTATAAACCATTTCTAGAAGAGTTGGAAGCCATTTTAATTTTAAAACATTGTTTTACTCTGAGACATTTCATATCAGCCACAGAATTACAAGCTTAGAGTGGAAGCCAATGTTGTTGCTGACATGAATTTTTTTCCCTCCTTTTTTTCATTCCCTCACAGCTATAGGAATCTATAAAATTATTTATTTCAAAATAAGACATTTATTTTCCTCCATCCTTCTTCTTTACCAGTGACATGAATTTGGATGGTTTATTTAGTGCTGTATGAATGTAGTAATACCTGTGGGAAAGACACTGAAGACCACAGGACAGGTAGAGTTTGATGGTGGAGATCATCAGGCTGGATTAGCCCCATGAAAAAAAGCAGGGCTTCTGACTGAAATTCAGCCCTTGCCAGCAGGAAAGAAACACACCCTCCAAGCACACACTGACACATAAGACCTCAAGTTGGGGCTGAGAGATATGTCAGCAGACTCACAGGAGACCCTCCCAGCCTCTGGAATGGCAGCTAGAGGACCAGTAGGTCAAGGAGCCTGATGGGATCCCTGAAGCGCCTCTACCCATCAGAACAACTGGTGCCTTCCCCTCTCTTCTGGGCTGGAAAAGATGCTGCAAATGCACACTGCTGGATCACATTTGATGTTTCTTTCCACCAGCCTCCCCATGTCTCCTCTGCAGGGCTGCTCTCCATCTGTTCATCTCCCTGTCTATACAGACACCAGGAGTTGCCCTTACTCTGGTGCAGCACCTTGCCCTTGGACTTGTCAGCCCATCTGTGCCCACTCTTCAGGTCTGTCCAAGTCCCCCTGTCCGATGCCTCTGGATGTTATCCCCTCACATTTATGTATCAACTGCACCACTCATCTCAGTGTCATCTGCAAACTTGATGAAGGTGCACTCAATCCCAGTGTCTATGTAATTAATGAATACATGGAAGTGTTATCTCGAGCATCATCTGATATCAATCAATAATAATGGAAAATCTCTGGAAACAAAATGTTCTTCAAAAAGTTTGGTATGAACTATCTAGACACACAATCAGTTCAAGTTTTATGACCTTCCTTTGGGTCATTGCTGCTTCACCACACACCATAAAGAGCTGACATGATTTGTTGGCACTGAATCTCCAGCAATCTTTCCAATAACAGGTTTAACTATTACCTAGGTCATAATTCCAGTTTTAATTTGCAAAGCAGACACTGTCAGACAATTACAGAAGAGTCTCAAGACAAACCTCATCCCATTTTCTTCCCATGCTGTGGGTTTGGACACCCTCACAAGTCATTGTTTATTTAAATTATTACCTTCATATAAAATTGCCATACTTCTGAGTGCTGTTCAGGTACTAATAGTCCACATATTCAGTGTGATATAAATCAAACAGAAATCTCACATACTATCCCAGACAGGGAACATGTATATGCAAAAACACAAGGATATGTAACAGGAAGAAGTGTTCCTGCTCTTTGACTTTACAAATTTTACATGTTTGGTGTATACTAGTGTTCTCTAATAACTATAAAAAAGGGGAAGTCTTTAAAACAAAAACAGTATCATCTCATCCTAGAGCTCTGTCCTTCGCATTTACTGCACAGGAAACCTTCAAACTACTTTAAACAGCTTTGACCATCCCACTCAAATACAGCAATACTCCATGCTGTTTACCAGGAGACACACCAGACAGGAGCAGTGACTGTACTCATTCTGTCAATCTCATTTTTTGGTAAACACAATTTAAGAAAAAAAATAAAAAGAAATCAGTGGAGAGAATGGAATGAGAAGTGTTTGAAAAACAGTGAAGGGGGGGATACACAGAATCAGGAAGTGCTTGTACTTCTCTACAAAAAGAGGTGGGCAGGGAAAGATAACAAATCTAGGCAGGAATGTAACTCCCCGGACAACATCATGTGTTTACCACATCTATTAACATAATAAGACCTCTGTCTTACCTTGCTGAATTGCTTAAGGATGATCCAAGCAGATGCCAAAAGCACAAAAGGAGTTTCACATCTGGATGCTACAAATCCTTTCATGGACAAACATCCTGTGCCACGTGAGCCCCAAGAGGTGCAGCTACAGCTTCCTTGCTCTTCTGGAAAAGAGAGTGATGGGAAGGCTGTGAGGTAGAGCTCCTTTGTTTTTAGTTCTTCACCTCTGTGAGTCTTCATACACAGAGAGTACATTGCCTCACAGAAACTGTTCTCCTGGAAAAAGTAGTGGGTCCTGAGCCACTGCCACTAGCAGCCATCCTCTGAGCTCCATATTATGAATAATATCTTTCCTGCAACTTGTTTCATCAGGATATAGGTCAGTATTAAAAGAATGCTACAACACAGAAAAAAAACTTCCCTGTTTCAAGGAGGATTCAATGCTTTCATTGAACTTCCAAGCTGTTAACAAGTGCACCCTATCCTGACATTCAGCATCCTTGACAATGTGAGCTGCAGTGTCCTCCTGTGCTTTTTACAAATAAATGTAAAGTACTCTGTAAGAAATGAAACACGACTACCTAATGTATCTCCTAATTCCAGAGGAAGGAACAGAAAACTTTTCTAGGATGGAAAATGAACAGTGCTTAAGTCTGGATACTGTGTCTTTCTGCTGCCTAGCTAATGCAAGAGCAATGACAATACATTACTGATAAGCTACAGAAGGTAGTGAAAATATACATATGATAATCATTTTCCCTCATGTGTCCTCTCATCTCCTCCTCATCTCCTCTCCTCTCATGTCCCCAATTTCCCTCCCCTTGCCTTTTTCCCTGTTCTGTCCAGTATTGAATTAGAACATGCACAACATGTTCAAGAAAAATATTATTTTCCCTTTACCTTTCATTTCTGGACAGCAATGCTCTTTCTTAGGTTCTAAACAATGACCACACTGTTATTAAACATGGGACATACACCGCCATCAAAATCTGCTCTTATGTGCATTGATTCAGTGAGACATGGCAATAGTAGCTGTACTTAAAAAAAAGAAGTTACCCACAATTCTCTGGTAGAAAAAAAGAAGAAACATTGAATATGAAAAATACATACCGTCCCTAACATCTGAATTATAACACTGGCAGATATTGCTATAAAGGTGTCAACTGTTACACTGGAAGAGTCCTCAAGGAGGCAACATGCTAAGAGCTTAAAGAGAATAAATCCAAGCTGCACATGCAGGATCACAGCAATAACACAGCATAAGCATATCTGGTGCTAAATCAATGCTTTCAGAACGCAGTTTGGGACTTGGGTTCAGAGACACCAAACACTAAGCCTTTATTCAGGTTTGTAGGTTTTAACCTGGAACTGCAACTCCATAAACATGGGGGAAATGGACTTTTGGCATTCCTTAGATACTAATTTCCATGTCTAGATAACATTTAGTATGCCAGTAAGAAAAAAGCTGATCCTATTTTACAAATGCTGAAGTTTAGAAGAGTCCTGATTTGACCTCCATGTGAATATGGAATATTTTATGTCTTATATCACACATAATTCTTCTCTGTCTTTAACAATTAAAATAACAGACCATGCTTGATACAGAAAGTTCCATGCTGTGCCATACCTGACAATCAATCACAGAAAGGGAGGAATGTTTTAACTATTTTCATATTTCTGTTTGACTGCTGAAAACAATTGTACAACAAAACTTGAATAAATGCTGTTTCCCCATGAAAAACATCACACCTTCTAATCAGAAGTAGATCAGTCTGTCACTGTCATCTTCCAACAGTCCTGGCTCTCTGGGGAGGTTCTAAATGATTGGAAGTTGGCAAATGTCACCCCAATCCACAAAAAGGGCTGCAAGGCTGACCCTGGCAACTACAGGCCTGTCAGCCTGACCTCCGTGCCTGGCAGGGTTATGGAGCAGTTCATCCTGAGTGCAATCACACAGCACCTTCAGGATGGTCAAGGGATTAGACCCAGCCAGAATGGGTTTAGGAGGGGCAGATCCTGTCTGACCAACCTGATCTGCTTTTACGATCAGGTGACCCACCTGGTGGATGAGGGGAAGGCTGTGGGTGTGGTCGATCTAGACTTCAGCAAGGCCTTTGAGACTGTCTCCCATAATATACTCCTGGAAAAGCTGGTAGCCCATGGCTTGGACAAGTGTACCCTCTCCTGGGTTAGGAGTTGGCTGGAGGGCTAGGCCCAAAGAGCGCTGGTGAACGGAGCTGCATCCAGCTGGCGGCCAGTCACCAGTGGTGTTCCCCAGGGGTCTTTGTTGGGTCCAGTCCTGTTTAACATCTTTATTGATGATTTAGATGAGGGGATTGAGTCCATCATCAGCAAATTTGCTGATGACACCAAGTTGGGAGGGAGTGTCGACCTGCTGGAAGGCAGGAGGGCTCTGCAGAGGGATCTGGATAGACTTGAGAGATGGGCTGATTCCAATGGGATGAAGTTCAATAAGGCCAAGTGCCGGGTCCTGCCCTTTGGCCACAACAACCCCCTGCAGCACTACAGGCTGGGCACAGAGTGGCTGGAGAGCAGCCAGGCAGAAAGGGACCTGGGGGTACTAATTGACAGGAAGCTCAATATGAACCAACAGGGTGCCCAAGTGGCCAAGAAGGCCAATGAGATCCTGTCCTGTATCAAAAATAGTGTGGCCAGCAGGACCAAGGAAGTGATCCTTCCCCTGTACTCTGCGTTGGTGAGGCCACGCCTTGAGTACTGTGTTCAGTTCTGGGCCCCTCAGTTCAGGAAAGAGATTGAGGTGCTGGAGCAGGTGCAGAGAAGAGCAACGAGGCTGGTGAAGGGACTGGAGCACAAGTCCTATGAGGAAAGGCTGAGGGAGCTGGGGGTGTTTAGCCTGGAGAAGAGGAGGCTCAGAGGTGACCTCATCACTGTCTAGAACTACCTGAAGGGAAGTTCTAGCCAGGTGGGGGTTGGTCTCTTCTCCCAGACACTCAGCAATAGGACAAGGGGGCACGGGCTCAAGCTCTGCCAGGGGAAATTGAAGTTGGAGATCAGAAAAAAATTCTTTCCAGAGAGAGTAATCAGGCACTGGAATGGCCTGCCCAGAGAGGTGGTGGATTCACCATCCCTGGAGGGTTTAAAACTGAGACTGGATGTGGCCCTGAGTGCCATGATCTGGTAAATGGACTGGAGTTGGACTAAGGTTTGGACTTGATGATCTCGGAGGTCTTTTCCAACCCAATCAAATCTATGTTTCTATGATTCTATGAGTTACTGTTGATTTGGGGGTTTGTCCATTTCTTATGTCTTCTCTTGTTATGACTATCTTATTGGTTGTGATGGGCTTCAGGAGGCTGTTACATTTCCACTATTTGCACTTGGCCACTCCACTACAAGAACACAGTGGATTTCAGGGCAAATAAAGGGCTCACAGTGCCTTTAGGTAGGGTGGGCAATACCTACAAATGGAAACTGTGGTTATTCAGGGCACTGAATTTGACACCACTGTCAATTGCACTCCTGCCTATTCCCAGGAATGTTATACCTGGTACCTCCTGAAGAACAGAGGCAAGTAAGTGTCTGTTTCCTCCTCTGCCCACATGAGATGGGTGTAATGCAGGGAGAGCCAGGAACAGATTTTAGAAGGATACATGCTAATGACTCCAAAGGAATATTTATTTTTCATCTATAAAAACTGGACTAAGAAATATTTGCCAGATTTTACTCAGAGCTGATTTTTTTTAATTAAAATGTCAGTGTTTAAAATTATTTAACTTCAATGCTTTCACGTTCTTGCAAGAAAGTTGGGCCACCCCCTGTGAGTTACCATATGGAAAGTGTTTAAACACTTCATTTTCAATGAATTGCATTGTTATATTTTAAAATGTTAAGAAGAAATCACAGGTGGTAAGGATGTACGAAATTCACCACATTACATGGCCCACTTCACCAACACATGCTCCTTTGACCCATCAGTCCAGGATGTTAAAAAAAAAGGGTCATGTCTTTGGAGAAAATTGCCTGCAAATCTCTTCCTTCCTCCTCAATCCTCTGTTTTGGGGCCATAAACTTTGATTAGAAAGCCTCAGCTATGTGTGGTTAAAAACCCACCAAAACAGAATGCAATGCTTAGGATGCCACTGTCAAAGAGGACAAAGGTTTATCAAAAAACATAAGTGAATTTATAAAGGAAAATTTGTTTTATGTGGAGGAAGTACCACATACCTGTCATCTTTCACTGAAGGATTTTTAAAAGATTATTTGTGGTAGTTAGATATGGTGAAATTAGTCTTAACAGTGGTGAAACAGTTCTGTGGGTCAGTCTGTGTTCACTCTCAGTAAAAGAGATTCTTCCTTCACAGTGCAGAGGACAGCAGTTATATGGCACACAGTGAGTCTGGGAATCTCAGCCTGGATGCTCCTGGTCTGTGTACTTGCCCCCACTGAAATCTCTTACAAAGTTATTCCAATTGATTTGTAATTATATGGAAAACACCAACAAATTCCTTGATTATTGAGACTAGAGCATAGGTAAAAGGGAATAGCATTTTTCAGGGTTGAGATGCAACAGTGATTGTGTAAAGCCTGAACATTGTTAATTATATTGGCATTTATAAACTGATTGCTAAGCTTTCAGGGCTGACCTGCCTAGAAGTGAGAAACACCAGGGCAAGAGTAAGCTGGAATTATTCATAACCACAGTGTTTAGCTGCTGGTAATTTACTGTAAGGATGTGGGACATGTCTGTATTTGCATTGCAAAACATGCTTTTCTTTTCTAAATTAAAAATAAATCAGATGTTGCCAGAAATATATGTAAAAATGAAGTGAGGTGAGGGATGAGCTTCCAGCTGTTACAAGGAACTGCACCATCTCCAAATTTCTTTGAATTTTGCTGTTTGTCAGTGCCAGTGAAATACTGGTTACAGTCAATAGCTTCTTAGTGGTAGAAATGGGGAAAAAGTACTCCCAAAGTTATAATTAAATAAAATTCATCCTTTCCATGTAATTTTTTTCTAAAAGTTAATGGAAGAGGAATTGTAAAACTGTTTTTTCAGGGCCATGATAGCATGGGTAAGCAGGCCTTGCAAGTATACCACAGCTCTTATGAGAGAAACACACTCATCAATAAATGAGTTAACTGGGAACAGGGTAGCTCCTTGGGAAATCAATGACAGGCTTGTTGGATACACAGAGGAGTATATTTAAAATAAAACAGCAGACATCAATGACATGAAAGCAGCAATTTTTCTTTTTTTCTACTTGAATATGAGTCGGCCATCACTAATGGTTTCAACTGGAAGACTTATCTTCTTGGTTCATCTGCAAATTAAAACCTCTGAACCAAAGGTCTAACACATGGGCTGGAGAACTGTGTCTCAAAATACTGCACTTCCCAGATGGTGAGAGTCAATAACAGAGCAAATCACCCTCTAGAGCAAGGGGTAAGAGGCTACTGTGGAGGGATGCTCCTGCTACTCAAAACCAGTATTCATTGTATTTGTGGCTTCAGATGGTTTTTTTCCCCTTATACTTCTGAGATCTTGAAAGAGGCTGATTTAAAGCTCCTTGAGTCTGGTGTCTGGCTGCCTTTCCTTACATAAGAGTATAACTGGTGGTTAGCCTATTACCATGCATTAGAACAGAGGCTCTATAATCAAAGATGGATTTATCACAGACAAATCTTTCAATCTCCTCTTTCATGTTCTTGCAGACGAAAGAGACAACAGGCATGCCATTGTGCAGTGGAGTATTTAAAAAAAAAAAGAAAAAAGAATTTGCAGATAGAAATCATAATGAAAATTTACAGATTTTCTCTCTCACACGCATGCGCTGAATTCCATTTACTGTGTTGTCCTAGTTCAGCAGGAGGGACCAGCTAACCCTGTGTGGGGGTGATCAAAGCTGTGTATTCTACCCCCTCTATTCATTCCCCAAGAACAATGGGCCATTAGCAGCAGCTGCCCAGGGAGCCATTATCACTTCACACCCAGCCTGAGGGGGCGTGGCTGCTAATGGGCCATCAACAGCTCAACACTCCCTGGCTCCCAGAGTTAATCACCCATTGTGTGAGTCCCCGCCCAGGGGGAGGGACTGAGAGCTCCCTGAGGGTACATAAGGGGTGGGTAAGAAGACCTGGGGAACCTCTCGTCGGATCCAGAGCAGCAGCAGGACCTTGGCAGGAGGAGATCCTCGCTCTCGCCCAGACCACAGCCCTCGCCTGCACCAACAGGTTTTTCTTTTCCTTTTGCTCTGGACTTGGGGGAACCACAGGGGTCTCAGCACAGGGGCAAACAAACCCCCTTGGGTTTGTGCCCCAGGACACTGGGTTATACTGCTGGGGTTTTGCGAGTTGAAAGCAATCTCCCTTGTGTGTCAGTGTTGTTATTGTAATATTATTATTAAATTTTAGGTCTGACTTATAATCTCTCTCGTGGTGAGTTCATTTCCCCTGCTGGTTCACCTTTAAAACCAGCACATGTGTGTACAGGACAAAGAACTCATCAGACTATGAGGCATTTTTAATTTGGATGCTTTTATAATAGACATCTGGTGGTAAGAGTGAAATATATTTTTTATGATTTGTCTTTTCGAATTTTACCAGTCTCCTAGCTCCGTAAGTTGGCATGTATGGACCAGACTTGATTTTCAGTGGCTGCAGGTTGACCTGTGCTCCTCTGCTTTTCTTGTTTTTTGGTTTTGTTTTTTTTTTTTCCTTTGGTTTGTGTTTTTAATTGGGTTTCTTGTTTTGGTGCTGGTTTTTAGGGGTGAGTTTTTAGGAAGGTTTAGGGGGATTTGGTTTTGTTTTTTGGTTTGGTTGACTTCTGGGTTTTTTCAGGCAATAAGATGCAGTGAAAATGTAAGGACCATGCTTTATGCACATTTCATAATGATTTAGGAATTTAAGGTGGCTGTATTTAGCACAAGATAGTTTTATAGTTCTCATTATAAAATCTCTTGAGTTTTACTTGAAAGACTAACCTCATGGATATTCCGTGAAGTAAATTAATATTCATGTGCAGTGACTTGAGGCAAACCTCCTGAGTTAAAGATGGCTCAGGATCTAATTCTATTATGGGAAATATTCTCATTTATTAAAGGCATTTGAAATAAATTGCTTAATTTAGAAACTACAACAAAATTCAATATACCTTTCTAGTTCAATTAAAGCTTTTCAGGAAGACTTGATAATAATATACTACAATAATTAATTTAAAATCTATTATCTTTGCATTTCCAAAACAACTTAAATATGCTTGGTCTTTTATAATTAGGGAAGAATAGAAAAGAAGAATATTTGCAGGAAATCTAAAAAAATTGTAGGGTCTTCTCTGTGCAAACTGACAACAGAGACCTCATAGAAGTCTTTTCACATCTTTTTTTCCCCATCAGAGTTGCTGTTCTGCCTTGTCAGCCTAAGGGATGAGCAGTCTTGTGTGGCTGTTGTATTAAACTGCAGACAGCTGAGAGCTCAATGTGTGCCAAGGGAGACCCCTGGGTGCCCATGTGCCCAAACAGAACTCTCAGGATCAGTGCTGGCATTCAGAGTCTTAGGGATGAAGGCAGCTCAGCACCTGGATACACTGCTCTCAGCTCCAGAAAGAGGGCTGGGGTTCCTGCTCTGTTAGAGGCTCGTGTAGGACACAAGAACATCACTTGGCCTTTTTATGTGTCTCAGTTAATCAACTATTATAGAGGAAAAGATAAAACTTAAGTTTTACTTTACAAGGCATCTGAAGTGCTTTATTTCTATATCAGTGCAGGTAATACAAAGCACTAAGACAAAGTCCCACACAGAATATTTAAGTGTGAGCAGTTTTTAGCCCTATTCTGCGTAGTTATAAATGCAAAACTAGTTTTAATAGAAATCCCAGAGCTCTTGGAAGGAGTGACTCTCTTCTATCTTTATTTGAGTATATTTTTAATTTTGGAAGGTAATGATTCCCTCCAGGCTGTGAAGGTCCAGCCTTTACTCCTGGTTCCCCAAGGGTGATGAGGATCCTTCCCTGCTTCTCACAGGGCCAAGATGATGAGGATTTAGGAGCTTCTCCTCTCTGATGCTGGTGGAACATCCTGAATTAAGAGACTTGGGGCAGTGCCAGAAAATAATGCTGGTCAAACAACCTGTGTAGAAACATATTCCTTCCTGCCTTGCTTCTACTGGATACTGCATTCAGTCTGTATTCAGTGGGAAAGGTTTTGGATGCTGCCTTCCTGGAGGAACTTAGGGCAGCTTGTCAAGACCCAGGAGTCTCCCTAGACAGAGACCAGCTCATCTACCTCTATAAATCTGCATCAGAGTCACCCATAACATGGCTAACAGCCAAGGAAGTTTCAAAGCATGTTCATTTCATCCCAAACCAGGCACCTTCATCTGCCCTCAAAATCCTCTTCCATGCTCCACTGACAGTCCTGAAGGATTTCCAGTAATTGCAGGGACCTAAAATTAGTGGTTTGTATGGACACCTACACTGCAGATCCTTAGGATTAACTGCATGAAAACCCTCTTGGGGTGAGCCTGTTTGTCTGTGAGTCATAGACATTTTCAGTGAGGAAGATCCTGGTCTTACTTTGGTGGATTATCAGTATTTGTTTTTATTCCATCTACCACAAGGACATACAGATTTTTCTTGCCACAGATGAGGACTTCAACAGTGTCCCCCAACTGCAGGAACTATCCTGAATTAACCTGAGTTCATTATCCTGAAATACCTCAAAAGCAATTTTCCCAAGTAATTAAAAAAAAAAAACAAGCAGAAAGATTGTGATTTTTGTTTTGATTCATCACCCTTTTGTGTAAACTGCATTGAGGTGGGAATAGTAGGACTAGCATGGACTTGCCTTATTAAATTGTTCCCTATTTGCTACCACCAGCACAACACCTGGACATCTCATTGTCACAAAGTTCCTCAACAGTTACATTCTCTTCCTCTGTCCCAATGCACATACACAAAATTAGGATTAATAGCCAGGCAAGTGCCCTAGTTGGTGGACTCTGATTCTGCTGTAATTTCCTAAAGCATATCAAGAAACAGTTGCTGGCAGTGAGGGTTTCTATAAAGTGTAAACCAGAATTAATATTTCCTGTTCATGGCATAAACTAATTTTCTTTTTCAAAATAATTTTTAATGTAGTTATGTTCATTTGATTATATTATTTTTAATCTTTTTTATTCTGTACAGTGCATTTGGCAGATAATATTCTGACAGAAAGGGAAGATACACTCAAAATTTTTAATTAATTAAAAATTGAATTTATTTTCTCTCTTCCCCATTTCCCCAAAATACTCATTTTAGAAGAGTTTTATTCCTGTTTGTGATTGAAGCATAGTAGTTGTGAATAAATAAAATGGAAGGAAGGAAGGTTGGAAGGGAGCAAGGGAGGGAGAGCCCAGAGCCAGACAATGCTGAACAGTGTCACTGATGGAGTCAGATAATGGAGCGTGGAGAGTAAAACTAACTTAGGCTTTAGGCCATACACACATGGATGGACCAGTAGAATTTGGGTTTTAAAACATTCTTGAGTGTTTGAACAGCCCCAGCAGTCTGCCATCTTCCTAGGTTATGTTCCTTATTGATATTCCTTATGGTAGGATTCATTTTCTCGAGGTTCATATCTCTTGTGTTCATTTGTCAGCACCAAGGAGACAAGAGCATCCCAATAGTTACACTCACTACCAGAAGCTCATGCTCTGAGAAAGTGTTGACATGCTGTCCTGCAGACAGCAGCACGTGTTTTCCTGAATCTAATTTTAGTTCACTGTAGATGCCTAGAAGGAGTTCAAAGGCATAATTTAGTTTGAAAACAAGATTAAAACAAAAAAAAGAGAAAAGAATTACAGAAAATAAAGAATAATAAAAAATAATAAAAAAGGAAAAAATAAACTAACAGTAACAACAATAATAATAAATAAGTCCTCCTCCACAAGCAACAGGACAAGAGGAGAGGGCCTCTCTCCACGTAAGGTTCAAGCTGGACATCAGGAAGAATTTCTTGACAGAAGGGGGTTGTCAGGCACTGGAAAGGATAGTCCAAGGCGCTGGTGCAGTGCCCATCCCATCCCTGGAGGTGCTGAAGGAACAACAGGATGTGGCACAAGATGCTCTGGTCTAACTGGCAAGGTGGTGATGAATTCCAGGTTGGACTCAATGCTCTTGAAGGTCTTTTCCAACCTTAACAGTTTCCTGATTACTGTTGTAGATGATGGGAGTAGATAATAAATTGCACTGCTACCATACCATACAGAAACCAGCATGGCAGGATCTCATGACATCTCATAGACTGATCCCTTCCCTAAAAATTTGGCAAAATCTGCTTCTATTTCAGTCTCTGGAAGTTTTGTCTTTCAGAGAGGGAAGAACACATTATCCAGAAGCCTGAACTGAAGGGATTTTTGAATTAGGGAGACCACAGACAAATCTGCACACAACTGGAGCCTTGACTCAGCCACCAGAAGGCATTTGTGTTCATCTGTGGGCAAAGAGAATTATGAAGAATGGAGAAAGAAAAACAGACTGTTTAAACATAAGCATTTTAGGGTTCATATTGTCTTTTGCAGTGTATTGTGTAACACCATACATCCTGTAGGGTAAGCTCTGGAAATCCCCCTTACCCCTCATGGTTTCGGACCCTGCCCTCCCTTTGGGGAATTTTTGCGGCATTGCAGAGCTCTCCCCTATGTGGTCATGCCCCACCTCTGGTTTGCATATGCCGCCCTTTCTCCGCCAGGTTACACCCCCTTCTAGTAAGTTCTTGGCCTGCCCGCAGGAGGTGTCATTTCTCCTTGGCTCCCCGAAGGAGCTGAGCTCTGCTTTTGGTGCACAGGGACACATGAGAGTCTGAACAAATGAACCACTCAGAAAGCAATTTTTTGCCTTATTTATTATATATTAAAAAAATAGCTGTAACTATTTAAATTAAAAAAAATTCATTTACATAAAAAATTGACCCTAACTATTCAAATAAAAAACCCTAATCATTTAAATAAAAAATTAACCCTAACCACTTCAATAAAAAATTATCGCTATTTACATAAAAAAGGTAACTATTTAAATAAAAAAACCCTATTTTAATAAAAATAATAACCCTAACTATCCTATTCCTTAACTATTTCACTGTAAAACAATAATCCTAACTATCTTAAATAAAAAATCCCTATCTAATTCCCCTCTCTCTTATTCCTATCTGTAATTGTCCAATTCCTACCTATCTGTAATTCTAGCTAAACTACCCACTTCCTATCTATATCTACGATGAAGTCTCCTAACCTAGAGAGAAATAATCTTATAATCTTACACTTAAGGACTCCTAACTAGCTTGCTAATGGGGGTGGGGGTGGCTCCCGGGTGCGCTGGCCCAGCTCGTTCCCGGGAGCCGCGGCTGGAGCCGGCGGGGCTCTGCCCCCGGCTCGGAGCTGCTGTGGGGGCAGCCCTGACCCGGGCTGGGGCCGAGCTGGGCAGGCTGTGCCGGCCGAGCCGTGCCGGGAGGGGAGGGGAGGAGAGAGCTGTGCCGGGCAGTGCTGGCAGAGGCAAGAGCCGCGTATCTTATTGCGGCCGCCTCTGCCGGCGCCATCTGCGCCCCTGCCTGCGCCCATGCCTGCGCCGGCGGCGGCGGCGGCAGATCCTGCGCCTCTTGCGCCGGGGAGCAGCGGGCTCGGGCTCGGGGCTCAGAGCCCGCCGCTTCCGAGGGCGCAGGAGCCTCCCAGGGAAGCGCTCCCTGCCCAGCCCCGGCGCGGGGAGAACGGCCCTGGCTCAGCCGCCTGAGCCTGCATCGGCTCTGTGAGGCCGCCGGCGGGCGCGGCTCCTGCCTCCCCCTGGGGCAACGTGTCCCCCTCGGCAGGCTGCTTCAGCTGCCTCCCTGGGGCTAGTCCCGACAGCCTCAGCCAAGGCCACAGGGGACTCAGGAAGAGTCTTCTCCAGGTCCTGGACCAGAAACCCCTCTCAGCCTCGGGAGGCTGCGGGATGCTGGCATCCGGAGCCGGGGACTCCGCTTCTTCAGCCGCGCCGCTGGCTGCTGGCTGAGCTTTCGGATCAGTCTCCATGGCTAGAGCTGAGACACTAGTCAGGAACCCAAGCTTGGGCCTGACTGAGCCAGGCTGGACCCCAGGGCTATTTATAGTGTGGGGAGGGTGAGGTCACAATGCATCTCCCTTGGATGTCACCACCATTCCTCTCTGGGCATCCCATTGTGACAACTATCAGCAATTGGTTGTCAGGGGGACAGGGTTGTTGAGGAGAAGGTCAGTCGTTCATCTGTAACCCCCAAGTTGACAACATTGGAAACCCAGAACATAAATACCTTTCGAAGGCATAGTGGTGACTAAACAAGAAATACGTAAGCTCTAAAGAAGACAAGCAGGAGATGGTGAAGCCCCTGCCTCTCCCTGCAATCAGGCAACTGGAGCAAACCTAGGGGGTGGCAGGAAGGGAAACAGGTTGCTGATCAGAGAGATAAAAGAAGTCCCTCTTGACTCCCATCAGCTCCCCAGGTGCCATTAAAGAACAGATACAAACAAGGCCCTGGAGCCAGAAAGTCAAGTACAGACAAGAGAAAGATCTGTCTGGAGGTTTCCCGGTTGCCCCCCATCTACCAGGTGGACTAGAAGTGAAAAAAAGAAAGGTAATTGGAGTTGGTTGACTCCCTTTTGAGGGGAAATGAAGGCCCTATATGTCAACCAGACCTACCCCATAGGGAGGTTTGCTGCCTTCCTGGGGCAGTAGAGGAGACTTCCTGAGCTAATTCAGCATTTGACTGAAGATTTTGTAAAAAATTGGATGTGAATGCTGTCTGTGTAGACAGCAAAATGTCCCCTTCATTTATTTCCCCTGCAGAACTTCTGACCTCTTACACTTCTTAGATTGAAATTAAGAAGAAATATATGCTTTAAAATTTCTAGAAAAACGGTTAAACAGTAAGTTCTTATAAATTTCTGGGAAAGAGTAACCTAAAAAAATAAATACAAGTTCATGAGAACGGCCCAAACTCTTGAGTGTATAGAAGTTAAATGAGAAATTGTCTTCATAGCACTGAAAACAGGAGATAAACACTGCAACTGCAAGTGAACTGAAGGTCTCCATGCCTCATAAGGGGCAAACAGAAATTACAAAAAAAAGAGGAAAGCAATGTCTGGTGAAAACCAAGATCAATCAGCAAATCCCCTGCCACATTTTACTTGACAAACCATAACAAATCCCAAGTACCATCATGAAGATGTTACACATAGCATGCCTCACACCTTAAGAATATGTGAAGGGCACAGTTTGCCTCCTTAAAGGATGAAATGGGCAAACTGAAAGCTCTGGTACTTGAAGCCATTCCTGACCAGAAACCTAAAAGCTGGGACTGTGGGCAAAGGAATACTCTGCCTTGGGAAATGTTACCCCAAGAGAGCAGTTGCTGCCTGTCAGAGACATGAAGCTGACTGCACAAGATTTGTCAGTAGAGCTCTGAGGTGATTGTGCCTTAGGGATGCTTTTGAGTGGGGTGGAAAGAACAGATCTGTGCTGCCACTGGAGCTTTTCAGAAACATTTAGGACTATCATAATCCTCTGTTATTCCCTCAACTTTCCTTGAGAAGAAATTGAGAGGGGTCAAGAAAGCCTCAGTTGTAAATTAGCAAAAAGTAGTCTGTATTTCGTAATCTTTACTTTTTTTCTCTCTATTGTACAAATGCGCAATTAAAAAGGAAACATCCCGGTTTATGTTTTGTCAGAATGAAAAATCTGGTATTTTTATCTTTACATGAAGCATGCTTAGATTTTTTTATTTTCTACCCTTAAAGTGAGAAGAAGCTTTCATTTCATGGGTCCTCCTATGCGCAGTGAAAGATCTCTAGAGCCCAGATGCTCTTGTTTCTCTGTGTTTCTGGAGTCCTGCTCTGTGTCCCGTGCTGGCACAAGGAGGCCAGGGCTCTGCTCACTGTCGGCACAGCAGCACAGCTGACAAAATGAATCTGCCTTTGACTTCTGGACTCCGACTGACCATCCTCTGGACTCCTGATCTGCCAGGATAACACTCATGTAGGAAGTTTCCAGCATGCGTCCCTTCCCTCTGATCTCAGACCATGTCAAGAAATAATACAGCAAAACCAGCATCCTGAGACACACTCATCATTAAGAGCAAATTGAAAAGTATTAAATAAAGAAGATAAAACGCCCTGTACTCTTACTGAGCACCCCATTGGAATAGAAGTTTGCTGTCAAACAGTTACTGAAGTGCCTTCTAGGGACTGGGTGAGGGAATGGCTCCCGAGATAATTCAGACACACAGAGGAGTGTGAACACTTGGAAAGTGTTTATTTTCGTTTGGGGTCTGGGTTATAAGGGTCCCAAGGGGGAAAGGGTGGGGGGAGGGGCTTGCAGGGGATTGGACAGCACATCTGGGGACAGAGTTAGGCTCGATAAACCACACGGGGACATCCAGGGTGGGGAAGGAACCCCAGGGGATACAGAGACTGTGAGCGGGGGCACATGGTCTTCAGGAACACCTGCCGCCCTGTGCCACCTCAGGAGCTGTGGGATGTGCTGCAGCAGGTCAGGGAAGGGGTGTAGAACTCTCTCAGACCCAGGGAAACAGTCAAGGTCCCTTCATGGCATGGAAAAGCCTCAGGGAAAAAACAGAGAGGGGGAAGGAACATGGGGGCGTGTGAGTTTTGGGTGTTGCCAGCAACAGTGCCTCAAGACAGACCTCGTCCTATTTTCTTTCCCTGCTGTGGGTTTGGACACCCTCACATGTTATTGCTTTTTTTAAAAGTCTTTGGCAGCTTGAGTCTCCCTAGCTTGCTTACCTTGGGATCTTCCCTTTTCTCTCATTTCCCATGAAACCCTTATAGACAAGTACAACGTCCCGAGGAGAAGTCCTGAGCAACTAATGGTGGAAAGCCAGGCTTTTACAGGAGGCTGCAAAACATCAGAAACACATACAAAACTTGCAAAATGGCTACTCACATTTTCAAACACAACGTGAAATTTTCAAAATTTATGATTTCTCCATGATAAAATGTGAAAATGTACCTGATAGGAGCTAGTGCCTGGAACATGAGGCAGCAGATGTGGTCAGTGAAGCAGTAGAGCTACTCCATGAAACTTCTTAGGCATAAAAATGTTGATGAGGAGCATTGAAGGAAATGAGAATTTATTATTCAGAATCTGGCAGTCAGTTGAGGTTTAATTTGCTGCCTTCAGCACCAACCATCCAAATTTATCAGCATTTAAGCCAAGTACTAAGACATGTAGGACTTTTCCGCAAACTTTTAAACTCACAGTGACCTAACAGCAAATGATAGGCCCAAACACTGATTTGCAAACTGTGAGTTTAAGAGAGCAGAAGAGGCTGTCAGCCTCACAGAAACTTCAATAACACACTGGATGTTTTTGCTAGATGTATTTTTGATGATACAGGATCAGTAAAAAGATCTGTGAGTCTTAAAATCCATGAACTTTGTTTCTTTCTTCTAATCTGTTTCTGATTACTCCAACTGCAGACCTCAAAATCAAATCTAAGTCCCTTTTTAAAAGAGAACTATTGCATCACTCATTGCCACTGAAGATCAGATTTATGGCAGAACACAAGTTTTAGAAACCCTGGTCCTGGACGGTCTCTGGAATACAGACCACCATGGTCTTAGGTTTCTCCTGGTGCTAATTCCAGTATCAGCATCACTCATATCCCTTAAACCAGTCTAAGCAGGCTGCCTTGGGGCTGCCTCTGAGCCAGGAGGCTGTGTGTTAATATTCACCTTCTGAAGGCTCCAATTCTGTTTCAGTTCCCCATCTCCATCATACCTGGACTTTATTTCATCACAAGTCAGACTCTTTGTCTCTGTTTTTAACTCTCCAGACCCTGTGGGAGCATCCCTTTGGTTTGAAGCCATGGCTCTGTTCTGGCTCACCAATTGCACAATTCATGGTTTAGTTCTGGTTTCTCTTTGATCATTACACATGGAGGCCAAATACACTGCTGAGAATTAAAAATTAAACCTTATGTGCTGAGTTGTGGTGGAGAAGGCAATGTAGGCTCAAGCACAGCTGTTAGAGGGGAAAGGCAGTCGAACTTGAGGATAAAATGAGCTCCTATATATTTTTATTTCATTATTTTATGGGCACCACTTAGTAAAAATATAAACTGAAATGTGGTTTTCTCTTGTGCTGTCTCAGTCTCAGATTCTCTAAAGCAAGTGTAGACCTTTGCAGATGGAGGTGCTGCTGTCAGATGTCCCCAGGAGCAGAACTATTTTATTTACAGTAATTGAAAAATAATATTTCTCACTGAAAAATTACCTCTGTCAAGATAGTGTAAAACTTGGCAAAATGGACAATTGTGTATGAGATGAAGGTAATTAGAATTGTCATTATTACTATTACTTAACAAGGTAAATATGGGTTTTAATGTAAGTGGGGTGAGACAGAAAAGATACCATCTACCTCTGGTGTGTTTAGAATAAAAGCTACCCAATGTATTATGACATTATTGTGTATTCAGTTGTGCAAATATAGTTACTACATATTAGTCTAGTACATATATATAATATTTGACCATACTGTAACTACCAATTGGATGGAGTAGTGGTTTTCTCAATAAAGAGATAAATGTCTGTCATGGAAAGCAACAAATTGTATCACATAATTGTAATTAACCCTTTCTCATCTCATCTACTTCTCATGTTGGTGTGTCCTATTTGGTTGTCATTTAAGTTGCAAATGCAGAGAAGAAAATACTCTCCCTGGTCACTATTTCTTCTTTTCATTCCTAATTTTGTTGTTTTTTTTTTTTGTTGGAAATCCATTCTGAATTTTTACTATGCAATCTTAGAACATTTTAAAGAGATGCAACTATTTGAAATAAGAGAAATTATTACCTATCTTATCACTGCTACTAACATATGTACCCTTCTTGAACTATATTTCTAACCAAAAATTTTAGAATAAGTTATTTGATGGGACTGTCTGGCTTAAAAAACTTAAAACCAGATAAAATGTAGGACTTTTTGTCTCAAAAGATCTGGTAGTCTCCAGTGCCATACCTCTACTTTCATTTAAAATCTAAGGAAGGAAAAAAGCTGCCTGTGTGGTTAAAAAGCTTGAAAAGATATTTTTTCCAAAGCACTTCTGTAAATCTGCCCCAAGGCAAAGGAAAGATATTCACTGTGCAAGAACACATGTTGGCTAAGCATCTTACCTGCTTCTGATGGGAATCATTCAGTGTGTTGTGAAAACTGTAGTCACAGTACTTCATGCACTCATTTTTTTCTCTACAAGCAGAAATTAAAAAGCCAAACTGTCTCACAGGAAAAGGTCTTTTTTTGTTGTTGTTTTGTAACTCAAAGGTGGAGTGTTTTTTAACAACATGGATTAAGCAGCAGTTCTAGAAATACAAGAAAAGGCTCCTGAGATATTCAAAGGATCAAGTAACAAAATCTGGAGTATTTATTTATCTTGCAGAACACTTGATACAAGAATAAACACCATCAGCAACCCCAACTGCTGAACGACTTCTCTGTGATTGCTCTATTTCAAAACAGTTGCACTCCAAGCCACAGGACCTGCATTATCACAACTATATGAACAGATCCTCTGGATCTGTGCTGACCCCTGTGCTGCCTTTCATAACACTTCATATTTCAAGTTACCTGTAAAATGTGGCAAGGTTAAATTGTTAACATTTTACCAGGGAAGAAGCAAAGGAAATAGGGAATCAGGATGTCAGGGGTAAATTCACAGAGGAGGAAACACATCACAGTTTGCCACAGAATGTATGGCAAAAGCCTGTTGTGACCAAACCCCTGCAGTTTTCACAGCAGAAAACTTTTGTGTCGATCCATTAGAATTGAAACTGGTTTGTTCGCTCAATTTTTCTTCACAGCCTAGTGCTCTTTTCACAGTTATGGCACAGTCTCAACGGAATATGTAATTGATACTCTTGCAAAATCAACAAATGCCTCTTTATTTGGAAAAGTAGAATAAAATCAAGAAAAACAGGGAAGGTAAAAGCAGAGATGTTGCCAAATAGAATGCTTTTGCAGCAAGAGGCTTTTCCTAAAATGACTTTAATGAAAGTCCAAGCCTTTTAAGGCTGGTGGCTTTCAGTATGTAAAGCCACTGATGACCACTTTTATCAGCTAATTCCTTAGCTTATAAAATGCACTTTTAGTGGAAAGCAGTACATGACCAAGTTGTCAGCCTGCAAAAGTCCATCACAAGCTTGTAAAAGCTGCCCACTCCCTCATGATGGATGGACTTGAGCATATTGTTTTCAGAGAAGCCAAGTAGGTGTTCATGTTAGGGCAGAAGGGCGGGGTGATAAAGATATAAACTGTGGCTTCTCAGGAAGGATTTCCTCCAGCTCTCCTTTGCTATCACTTCATTATTATTCAATTCTTATTTGATGGTCCATGGCAGTATATATATTTTCCTCATTTGATGTTTTGTAAAGCATAAATTGGAAAGGAATTACCTTAGAAAACTCAGAAAAAGGAAATGCAGTGTTAATAAGACACACTTTTAAAGCCATGCACTTGGTTCCTGTCTTTCCTTTTAATTAGATTTTGTTAGTAAATGATGAAAAATAATGAATCACCATATGTGTGCCAAAACAAATATTTCAGAACAATAAGTTTCATGAGTAACACAGGTTCCTTCTTACAGTCTTCATCTGTGTGTAGTTACCTAAAAAAGTGACTTTCTTGTCTGATTCATATACTTTTTCACATGTTTCACTCAACTTACTGTGTATAGTCTCTGTATAAATGACTATATATGAACTCTGATTCTGTAGGAGCCTTCACATACAGAGGAGGGAAAAATCATATTTTTTTTAATAAACTCCCTATTGCTGCAACTTTTAGGATATTATTTTTGGAGTATGCTGTAATATAATTGTAAGTCTAGAGTTATGCTGTGTTGACTTCAGATAAAATATTAAGCAATATATGCAACGAGCAGATGGCAGGAGGGATTTGGGAAAATTTTACAGGTAAAATGTGACATTTTTCTGCTAGCTGACTAATCATTTGACCCAAATACATGAAAATGTTGCTTATTCAGAGGGAACTGGGAATACTCAGAGAAAGCAGAGAATAAGAAAGCCCCAAGAGAGTAACAGTACTTTTAATTAAACTGATTGCCTGAGTCTGAGAATGATGTTTATCCAAGTCGATATCCCAGTGGCTGAAGGTGCCTCTGTGCTATATAAATCTCCTTTGAATTGAAGTACCATAAAAGTTCTGCATTTCTGAAGCAGAAGAGTTCTCAGGATGAGTAGAGAAAGGAAAAGAAACACTGAAAGTTCCCACAGCTGCTGATGGGAAGGTGAAGTGTCATCCACAGTAACTCCTCCTCAGAGGGTGTTTCTTTCCAGTGCAAGTCAATATGATTAGGACTAGGTAAGTATGGGAAACAAAGCTTTTATTAAAAAAAAAGTGAATCTGATAAAATGTGTAAGCGCTATATTTAAACTTGCATTTTCATATCCTGCTATGCTGGGAAAAGTATAACACAGAATTTCACTCTCCCAAGTTTTCTTTGCAACTGGTTACCCTTTCATGACAAGGGAGATGAAGAATCATCTGACTACCTTCTCAGATAGTAAGAAAACATAATTTTAAATATCTTTTAAACTTCAGGAAATGCTGTAAAATACTGATTGAAACTTTCTGACTGTAGAAGCAACCTTGACCTGCAAGACCACATGGAAACAACGCCTGCAGGACAATGCACAAGGTGAGCTGCAGATAGCTCAAATTAAACTTAGCCTCTCAGGGAATATGTGAGATACATGAAACTAATGGGATTTTGTCTTCTTAACTTGTGCTTAACATGTCTTTTTTGTTTTACCCCCATTTTTGCAGTACTCGACTTTACATCTCATTTTCTTAAGAAGCTGTCTGCAAAGTATATGACTTGTGAAGGTTTTGAGGCCTGAACTTTTTCTCTTTGTGGAGTAATTAGGAAGAAGAATGTAGATATGGAAAATATTATCTCTTTGGCTTTCAGTGTTGTTTTAGTCCAACAAAGACATAACATTTTCTTAACAACATGACCTTGCTAATTATAAATGTTGGGATTTATTTTATGCTCATGTCATTCCACTGGGCAAAATGAAAATTCTTAAATTCTAAAGTAACTGTAATGATTTACATCTGCAAAGAAGAGGACAAGACACTCTGCCTTCTAACACATTGCTATAAAAGACTTGGAACCTTCCAGGGACTTTTCCCCATTCAGAGGCATGAAAAAAACAAGTGAAGCACAAGTGAAAACGTGGAATATATGTTGAACTCCAGTTACAGCACAGCAGGTTAGCAATGCTGTTTCAGGAGGTTTCTGACAAACTGGTCTCGTGCTGGGGATTTTGGTGCTTATCTGGAGTATTAGATGATCTGTTCTAGTTCCAAGATGGAATTACCAAGTACCTGAAGCCATTAATTTGATGCCTAAGAATTTAATGTATTTTGGTGGATTTGAAGTCACATAAGTTCTTCTGAACTGCTCAAATTCTAAGTGCACACATTAACTGTCTTTCTCGCAAGTTTGGGTGTTCTTCTCAGGCTCAGCCAAGGCCACGATGTTTTTGAGAAGCCACTTGCAAGATAATAGTAGACAAACATCATAAGAAGGCCTATCTGCCCCCCCCATAGAGAAGGGGGCAGATAGGCCCCTTTGTGTAGGCTCTCAGGGGAAATGAGAATAATGATTGGATGTTAATATTGAGTATAAAAGTTGTGAGCTTCCTGATCTAGGGGCCAGACCTCTTGGGTTTGGACCTTGAAAGCTTCTAATAAAATTAACATGTATGTCTTTCTCCATTAACTTGTCTCCAGAGTGTCTCTGTTCACGGGGGTACGGAAACCAGAGGCATCAGATTCATACAGTTTCAATACAATGGGGGCACCTATCCAGGTTCATACATCAGGCATTTTTTATTGTATTTTATAATATTCAGAGAAAGCCCATCGAAAGTTTTGGAAATGAATCTTAATTGTGGCTTGTTCTAAGGAATTTACTCATCAAATAGCTTGAGTACTCCTGGGTACTTAACCTAATGGGGAGCAAAAAGCCTTGATCAACAAACAAGCATAAAGGTGACAGTGTTGCCCCACTTTCTGTTCCGACAGTAGTCACAGCAAAGCCGTATCCCACACAGTGGGTTTCAAGACATCAGAGATGGAGAGATGTGACCCTGGAACCAGAGAAACAAGTTCATGTCCAGTGTCGACAATAGTAAAGGCAGGGGCCATGAGCAAGCCATGAGTGAATGGGAGCATTTGTTCTCTTTCTTGATCCAGTATAACTATATGTAACCCAGACTGTCACTAATCCACAGGGCTTCAGAAAATTAGGTACATGTCAAGAAATTTCTAAAAGCTTGGCAACATCGTGTACAATTCTTCCAGGGTAGTCATCCTATAGAAAAGCACAACGAATTCTCCCTCTTGCTCAGTCACGTTGTCACCTCTTGCTTCATCAGAGCTGCCGCAAAACTCTGCTTTTGTGCTAATGAACTCTCTCTCTCTCAGTAAAGCCTTACTATGGTTAAGAGTAGTGAAAAGGAAATCTGATTCATGGCATAAGTATTGAGTGTCAAAAGAAAGCCCCAGGATTGATTTAGAATTTTCGATCATAAGGACAAAAATTGTTTGACATGTTAAAAAAAAAGAATAAAAGGCAAATATGCAAAAACCCCTCTAAACTGAAGAAAGATTGCCATGTGATTAATGCAATGTGGAATTTAGCATGTACAGAATCAAAAGTCTTAGCATATTTAGCTTCATTATAGTAAGAGACTGTATTTAACTTTATTAACATTTAACACTTTTGCACACAACCTTTTCAGTTAAGTAGTTGAAACACCTCTAAAAATACAAGAAATTATAGGCTGTGAAAGGAAGCACACCTCAAAAACCACAGGAAACTGAAGGCACCAGGCTGCATACCACGGTATCTTTTTTCCCCTGTAACTTGACTGATGTTGCAGGTCATGTCTTCCCAGGCAAGAAGAAATAAGGGACTGAAAAAAATGACCCCTGCAGGAGGGCAGGGCCGTGTAGAGCTCCAGGAGACGTTCAGCAGACTTAATAAGGCCACAGGGAGACTCATTACTTTACCCATCAATGGGAGACCTGATCAGGACAAATCAGTGTAGCTCTACATAAGTTGCTTTGTTTAGGCTGCTCTAATTGCATCCAATTTGTCTTCCCATTTCAGAAATTTTTACTTTTCAAACTGGGGTGCTTTTGCTGTGGCTGTCATCTAATTGCATTCATTTACATAACTCTCCTTGTGTGCATATGTTGGGGGGGGAGGGGGGAGTAATTTAGAAGAGCCCATCAGAAACTGGTTTTGTCCATCCACTTTCTTAGGCTGCAAATTTTCAGAATTCTCAGCTGCCTCTGCTCTTTCAGGGACAATCAAATTACTTTTCCCTCCGAAGGGCTGTTAAGGCAGGTTAAATAAAATCTACATACCCCTACCTGCAACTCCTTTTGGAGATGGATCAAAACACAAATCTTGTATATCGGTGTCTGACATCTCTGTGTGCATGAAAACAAAGATTCATCAGGGGAAGGAGAATGGCTGTAGAAGGGCTTAGTCTGAGATTGAAGTTTGAATTAAAGGTGGACACATTCTGTAGGATGCTGATCCTCCTGAAGTATATGTTAAGTCTCTTCAAAGGAAATGTCTTTCAGGCTCCTTGGAACAGGCAAAAGTCACGGCAGGAAAGGGCTTTAATGTAACCTTTTGGTTGGGAGCAGCCCCTGCCAGCCGTTCAGCCTCATCTACAGACAGTGTGGATCTGCTCCTCCTGTTAAATCTCCAAAAAGTAGAAACAACTTTCTGCCTCATGGTGACCTATGGTGTTATTTCACTGTTAATGTAACACGTAGGAGGGAGACACCTGTGTAGTTTTCTAAATCTGTGACAGAACATGATGCTTTAACTGACTATCCATTGTTCCAATCTGAGGTTTTAAAAATGTTTTAGTCATTAAGAGATTCAGTAGTTTGAACATCAATTAAGCATGAGCTTGCAGAATCAGGCAGAGCTAAGAAAGACCCAAATGAACCACCTCACTTGGCTGCAAGAATGAGTTCCCAGCAAAACCGAAGTGGCTTATCAAAATATTAGGGCATACAAGTAAGCAATCAGATTAATTTAATTTCACTGGGCAGGCAGCTGCAACCAGCACAGATCCAGCCTAAATATATTGATGAAAAAAACATTATTTCAGTTATTTAAAGCCAGCATTATGCACAATAATTGCAAAACACTTCTACTGAACTTTCTCTTTTCTGGTTTTCTCCTAGTAGAAGGAAGAATGCACAATGATTTTAATAAATGGTAGGGCTAGATGTACCATCAGCAATTTAGTTATCAAATAATTCTAAATGCCTCTCAGTGCCTGAAAGTTTTTTGTATATTGAATGAAATGCTGATTCCATTTGCTCTGCAAGAAGGCATAAAAGGTTCTTTCTGATTCTTTCTGTAGCTTTTGGCTAAAGGTTGTGACTTTTTTTAATTAAAAAGCTTTGCCACAAAAGCATGCAAATAAAACTGCACTTCCTCTGACTTGCAGGATCATTTATATCTATGCACAGTGTACACACCTGTACTGAAGGCAGGGGAATGCTTTGGGTTTGGGGTAAACTTACAACCAAAGCTTAAAAGAAAAGAAATTGTGTAATGGAGGAGAAGGGGTGGGGGGAGTTGTCTGTTGATGGTTCTACTAATTAGAAAATAAAGACAATAAATAAGCCTGCCTACCCATCTGTCAGTCACCAATAGTAATGCAGAGCTAACACTTAGGCTTTTTTATTTCATTCCTTTTTTTTTCCTTTGGGTTCTTCTGGTGTCAGTAACCAAGGGAGGTCCTCCAAGAATGAAGGGACCTTTCACTTGTGGAGGAACCTGTTTAACCATGGGAAGAAGATCCCAGTGAATTGCCTCCCCCCCTTCCCAGATGGCCCATGCCCAGGATTCCCCAGAAGAACTGGTTCTGCTCCATCCTGCAGCTCCTCTTGCCCCATCCCTGTGGATGGCAGGAGTGACTCTGCAGGAGACTGGGCTCAGGAATGGGGAAAAGGAGAGAAACTAATCCTTTCCAGGTCTCTTGAGGAGCTGCTCATCAAGAGCCACAATAAATGAAGACTATAGTATTAAAATAAAAGACTTGTTTTAAAGGCCAGAGAAATGTGGTGGCTTATGTGCTATGGCTGGAGCTGGAAAGCCAAGATGTCATTTACACAGCACGAGCTGTCTGTGGACTTGGGTACTTTGCAGTCTTATAAAAATTAGAAATGCACAAAAATTATTAAACTTCTACAACTACCAATTCAAGTACATATCAGATAATACCTCATTTCCAAACCACACTTTTCACCACTATCAGTGAAAACTGGGATTTAAAACCACATTTTTCAAAAAATATTAATGAACTGAAGTGTATCATCAGCATTTTGTTTAGCAATCCACAAAGTTGTAGGCAAATTACTACAGATTAGAGCAACTTCAGTCATGATTTGGAGTAATTTCAAAGTAATTGGATTGACTATGATCCCCAGAGGTGTATCTATTCCTTCCCAGTACATATATATACATGTAAATCCAACATGATTTTGCCATTATTTCCAATGAGATTTTTCAGCATGACCTAAGGGACTTAACAGTGTCTCATTAATAGTTTCTAGGAAATTAGTATCTAATAAAGACCTTTAAGAGCTACTCGCTAAAAACATTGAGAGGAAAGATAATGTCATTATAAGAGAAATTCCCTGAGCAAAATACTTAATTTCACTAGAGAAGCATTTTCATTGGTCAGATTGATCTGAACCGAAACATTTTTTGGGGAGATGGGTTTGGGAATTTTATTCTGTCTGTACTTGAGACTTCCAGTAATTTATGTAGTGCATCTTCCTTTTAAAGCACCTTGGAGAGCTGTGGGCTGTACATGTGTCCTTTTTTTTTTTTTTTTAAGTGGCAAAGACTTTGTCTTCACCTCAAACACCTCCTGACACCCGCATGTGCTGCCTCATGGGAGTCACCTGCTTGACCCTGTTTCAGGGAAAAAGTGAGTTGTTCGGCGAGCTTAACCCAAGGAAGGGAGGGAATAGATAAAGTCTCTGAACTCTAATACCTGTGTTGCTGAAAAACACAGTCCAGAGGAGCAATTTTGGTGCTGCAAACCAAAAGAGTACAGATCTCAGTACTGATGATGTGACAGTGCTTTTCGCTTAACAAAAAGTGGTTAGTTGGCTTTTCCCCTGAGGCTGCAAATGTGTTGGAATTTCTATCCCATGGGAAAAGGGTTACATTTTCTCTTACACTGGGGCCATTGAAAATCTGCACCATGCACCCTGTGTTGCACATCTTCCCCTGTCCCCTTATTTTAGTTTCCTTCAGCATATGCCAGAGTTTCCTTCTTTTCTAAAGCCTGGGATATGTTCTCTGCTCCTTTCTAATCCTCCTTCTCCCTGCACCCCAACCATCCCTGCTCCATGGTCACCACAGTCTGTGACTGTCACTAACGCATTAGCCCCTCCTTGCTGCTTATCAGTAGGTCCAGCTCTGTCTGTCCCTGCTTGGCTGTTTCAAGAACTGCACTCCAAAATCCCCCAACAGCTCCTGCCTGGCCTCATTTCTTTCCCAGCTGATGTCAGAGAGCTTAAAGTCCCACAGAAGAAGCAGGATCACCAGAGACCTGTGGTCAGGAACAGCCCCTACAGCATCATCTGTCCCCTGCCCTCTTCTCCAGCTCTTCCTCAGCTAAAACCCACACAGAAGTGGCTGTCATGAAGCAGCCCACCTGTGTGTAAAGAAAAATTACTATTTTGCTGATGTGCTCTTTGTGGTTTTGTGCAGACTTAGGCTGTTTTCACAATAGCCTTTTTAGGACTGCAGAGTGCTGCCAGTCCTCATAACTCATCACAGACCAAAACCTTCACACAGGAAAACATCCCAGGTTTGATGCAGCACACACCTCTGCCTCGCTTGATCCATCATAAGCCACCCAATATATAGGAGGAAAAAATTTAATTCTGACCTGACAAAAGGATTTTGGATCGTCCCAGAGCCACTCTCCACATGGTTCATCAACTCTAACAGGATTACAAGATATTTTGGGAGCCTCCCTGGCTTAAAGTGGGTGGGGAGACCTGTGCCATTTCTGATGTTAAGGAACAAGGATCATTATAATTTCTATTCAAATAGTTATCTCAAACACGCTCCCCAATCTGAATTGGTCTGCGCAGAACTGTTTATAATTATCGAAATGGAGTTGAAAATGGAGAAAAATGATTGCAATTAGTTAAATGCCAGTGTTTCACATCAATTATTTGACAAGGAAAAAGCTAATGAACTAATTGAAATATTCCAGATTATTACCAGGCACTGTTTGTAGTACTTCCCATTTATATAATTTTTATTTATTTTAAAATATTGTGAATTTGCTGTGTAGATGATGGAGGCAAAGCACGGAATGAGAATGTCAAGTCTCTTTCCTATGGATGAGGCTGTGATGCGTTTTGTTGGGTGGCTCAACTGACCTAATGAAAGTGGAATTGAACTGTTTCTTTTTGGAAATAAAAAGCAGAGACAAAGAACACAATATAAAGCTATGAGTGCTCCTTTGCTTCCACTGCCCTTCTCCATTTAGACTCTTCCCTGAGTCCAAGTACAACTTTCTTTTAGCAAAACCCTTTATATGGATTTCCTGAACTTCAGCCCATGAAAGTTTTTTCTCCAAACTATAACCCTGCCTTACATCTTTCTTCAGGAGACAGCATGCATTTCTCCTTGACCCCATAAATCATCTGCTTCAATGCCTAAGAATGTCGCAATCTCTCTTCTCTGTGTAGGTCCCTGTTTGGGTGGACAGTGAAGTGTTGAACCATAAAAACTGGTGTTTTGTGACAGACAGTGATGGTCATTGGGTCATGAAATAATTTATGTCAGAAGGGACCTTTGGAGGTGGCTGGTAAAGCTGCGGGGTCACAGCCAGGCCTATGGGAGCGGGCACTTGCCCAGGACAGGGTGCCCACAGCCTCTCTTAGCAATGTTCTCAGGTCAGGATGATGGGGAACAGATGTGACCTCTCTGCTCTGCTGAGTATCTCCTTCCCCACACTGTGTCCCAGCGGTAGTTCATCCCCCCATCCTTCTGGTCACCCAGGTAACAGTCACTGACTTACCCAGGTACCTATCTCTGACAACCCACTAGATACCATCCCCTTAGACACACTGTTTTCCCAAATAATGACCACTCACACCAAGACAGCAGATCCTGCCTAGCTGCTGGTCATCCAGAACCCCCTGTGAGACCCACTCTGTGAAGCAGCAATTGCTGCAGAACATTGCTCTGGAGCCCCAGGCACAATGTTGATAATGTGAGGAACCTAAAATAAAATTTTCTGTCTGCATTTTCTGTGGTGCTTTCTACATATGCACAATAAACAGGATGAACAGTCTGGCACACAAGTTCCTCTTTGTGTATGAGCTGTCTAACTACATAATCCAATGTCATAAAATACCCAAAAAATAGGAAAGTTTGTGGTTATGGAAACTGATGTGAAGAAGTTTAGGTAGATGAGGCTGGTCTGAATGTATTGCGTATATCTGTATGCAGTGTTTCAATATCTTTTTATTTTTCTATGTTGATCACAACATATCACAATATATTTTTGTTTACAGTACCCTGGATTAAATATGTTTCATGCTTACTTAGTTTTGATTTGCTTAGGAACTATTTGCAGGTTTTATTTAAAATCTGCTTTACTGAAAGTGAGCTTTTGCCTCCTATTAACATATCTTGAATCATAACAAAGCTCCTGAATTTTGGAAACATTGTGTGAATAATTCGTATGAAAAATTTACATGCTTGCTTGGGAGCTGTTTTAGACAGACACTGGCTAATTAAAAACAAAAACAAAAAAACAAGCAAAACCAACACCCCTTCAACCATCATTGTGTTAAATTCCAGTTTCTTCAGTCTGATGGCCTTTATCCAGAAAAAAGAATTCCAAGTTTTTTAGCTTCAATACAAAGTTGAATCAAAGTCTACAGTCACTGAAGACAAAATTTTGTAGCAGAATAGAAAGATGGGATTTCAAGGGCTTAAATTCTCTGTGAATCTACCCAGATTTGGAGGAGCACAGATCACACTCAGGATAACCTGCCTCTCAACACTCTTCTTCTCCTTATAACAGGCCCATCAATACTGTAGATTTTGGGTGCCAGGCAGAGTGGGGTAAATCTAGAGGGAATTTGGTCTTATTGATTTGGAACAGTTGGTGTTAATTCTTAAACTTTAATCAGGGTGAAAAACAGGCCTTTCTCCTCACCGTGTTGTTGGAGGAGGGAGAGGTTGCATTTGGCCCAGGTAGCATCCTTAGAGCACATCCAGCTGCAGAGCCACATCCTGCACATCAGTCCAGAGGGTACCAGTCTCTGTAGGCTAAGAAAGGCCTTGTCAGAATGACCCAGATCTTTTTCCTGTCCAAAGGCTCCTACAAAAGGAAGGGAATCAGTGCACACCTCCTTTTGAAGCTGTTCCTTTTTGCAGTCCTTGCATCTCCAAATATCTTAATCCCAAAGATGAAAATATCCACCCCTGTGCAGTTACATCAGTCAAAGTGACTGTTCCTTTTGGTGCTCAGTGAGACATACAGGATTAATTAACACTCCATTGCAATCCTGAAACCTCTTCGGACTCCTGCCAACATTGAGCTGATGGAAAAAAATTTACTTAGGTAATTCCATTCAACTAAACTTCTAAAAGCAAAGTGATGAATTCCTATCTCTACTTGACTTCCTTTGCAACAGGGAACATTCACATTTAATATATTTCCCTTCTTTAACCTGCACTGCCAAATTTATAGTGGATTGCTTATGGGAAAATATTAACCTCCAATGGATTTGTTTTGTTTATTTTATTTTGTTTTCAAAGCAGGCAGTACACTTATTTCCAAATAGCAGTAAAACTGAGTAAGATTTGATAGAAGCCCAAGGAAGACTGAGTTGTTTTTAGAAACTGAGACATCATTTGGACACACGATGGAGTGTATTATTTTTAATTATATACTTATTGGGGTTCTGATGAAGGATGTGCTTAAGTATTTTGAATTAGGACATTAGAGGGAGAATGAACGTCTGTTAAAATGTGGAAGATGAACAGAACCATCTCTGCTTTTATTATGAGGCTTTGTCTTTTCACCGTGACTTTACACCCTCTGACCCTTCCAAAAGAAGCCAAAATGTGGTGACATTTTCAGGAAAAGAAACAAGCTCCATGAGTGTGCTGGAGGCTGCTGGGAGCTTGATTTTCCATAGGTATTTCACTACTGCTATTTGTATCTGAATGATCATTGAAAGTGTCCCAGAAATCTCCTTTGCACTAACACGCTAAGAAGCTCAAGCAAGTCATTCAGACAGATTTTAATGGGCTGAATAAATGCAATGGCATTGCAGAACAAAATTTTTAAAATCTAAACTCAAAAGAAATCCTCAACAACCAAAGTGCTAAAAATAATTTTACCACTTTCACCTCAAAATAGACTTGCCAGACTAAATACAGCACTCAAATTGTTAGAAGGAGTTGCAAGACAGTGACCGTCCAGTGTAAAAGGAATAGCAAATGGTTGTTTGTTTTTAAAGGGTATCACTAATTGTTTGGTTTAAAAAAACAAAAAAAAAAAGGAAAAAGAGTTGTTGAAGCAAAGACTAAAATTGCCTAACTTCTGGGTAAACACTAGGAAAAAGGTTTACTTTTAAGAGTGCTGTGTGTCCTGAAATGCCAGGGGATACTCAAATGCATTTAAAATATAACTTTACCTTGATCATTGTCTCCTAGATCTGTAGCGACCACATGAGTATTGCTACATAGCATAATTATAGCAATATAGCAATATAATACTAAAATTGTTGTTATTCTTGCTCTTATTATACAAGGAAATGGACTTAGTGGGAATCTTTCCACAATGTTCAGTTTTACGGAAAATGTCAGTTTGCTCACTCCAAACTATTTCAGCTGAAACACACCCAAAGTTTGAATTCTAGGGAGGCCAGAAGGTGGTTCCAAGGGATTAGGCCCTAAATTTTGGGTAAACTCAAGTGCTGGACTCCTTAGGGAGCTCAGTGAAACAGAGTGCTCTGAAGGGCAGAGCTGAAACGAGGTCAGTGTGGATGTAAGGCTGTTTCCTGGAATGTCCCTGCAGCCTCAGCTCCAGTAGGCTTGAGAAGAGCATCAGTTAACCTGGGCAACAGCAGTGACAGCAGCTGGCAGACACTCTGTTCCATAAAATACCATGGGACAGTTTTTCTTTTCTCCATGTTCTTTCCACTCATAGAGATGAATAGGGAGAGAAAAATTTGCATTATCTGTAAATTCTTGAAAATATTTGTCTTTGGGTATTAATAAAAATCTAAAGCTGAGTTGGAAGTGACCCACAAAGATCACAGAGTCCAGCTCTTGAGTGAATTGCCCATATGGGGATTGAAGCCACGACCTTGGCACTATTGTTGCCATCTTTATGGATAGAAAGAATTGTATTCCTGGAAAATCCCATAAAAATAAACAATATCATTATAAGTAGGCTGCATGGGAATGGAACACTTTTTTATATTTCCAAATTCTGAAACAATACTGAAAACATTTGTTTATTAACAACATTCCACTGGAAGGAAAATTTACAAGGAGAAGTAAAAGTCTTGGTTATTAGAAATGTCATCTGAAAAAACTCTATTTTTTCCTAATTACATGAGTACAAATATTCATTTTTATGCAATGCATGCAGTTGACCAGTTTTAAAAAGGAGTCATATTTGAAATTTGGACCAGTCATACTTGATTAACTATACAAAATAAGTCCCATTTTATGGTTCTTCTGTACATAACACCTTTCCATGAACAAGATTAGAAGGTGACAGATTTTAATTATGAAACTGTTGAAGAAAAAAGAATAGTTCTTTCCCTGGGACGTTATACTCTATATGTTTATTGAAACTTTTGAGCAGACACTGTCATCTCCTAAGGAAAAAGTGAGGGAATACCAAGAAGGTACCATATAGTTTTATTTCTTATGTACTTGATGCAAATGCAAGTGACTGAACAAGCAGGGACAGCTGGAGCAGGAGAACGTCACAGACCACACTAGAAGATCCTTTCACCAATTCTCTCCATGTTCTGAAAACCCTACACAAACATCCTCCTTTATGGACAAAGGAATTATTTCCTGGCTCCTGTCCTGAGTCCTGTGAGTAGAAAGGGAAGGAGAAGATTTCAAACTCTGTAACTGGTCAGGTGAGGGGTTCAACTGACTGACTTCCCGCAATGACGAAGAACTACAATAGCATGTCTTTAATAAGAACTTAGACTGAGAAATTGTCAATTGCTGTCACCATTTAACTATTTTTCATCAGTGAAATCAAGGTTTGAATTTAGCAATTTATCTTTTGTGCCTTTTCCGATTTCACCAAGAAAGTTTCTTGCTGTTTAAATAATGTGGCAGTGAAGTGGAATCATATATCATGTTCATTCCATTTAGAGTGATTTATAACCTGAGCTGAAAATTAAATAAAATTGCTCTATATTTAACATGTACTGATACCAGTTTATCTTTTTGCATTAGGTAATTTTTCCTCCCAATAGGTTGAATTGAATTCTATTTTCTACTTTATTGACCTTTTAAAATACCCATCATGATTAGTAATCAGAGGAGATTCTTTTTTATCAGAGAAGACTGAAACTATGCCCACACAAATTGACTGTAATTCTAAAGAGAGACCTTGTTAGTTCATTTTTCAAAAATGAGTTTTAGTTTTATCTTGATAAAAAAATTGAAACAAATATTAATTATTCTATTTTATAATGTAACTATTAATAGTAATTAATCTATTTTACCATTTAGTATTTCTATTCTGTTACTGAATGCCACTGGTGTTAAGAGACTCGGCAGAGTGGAGATGTGTATTTTATACATCTGAGCAGCATCAGTAACTGGAATGACAGCAGTCACTGAGTTAGAAGCTAAAGCCTGGTTAAACAGATCCTGAGAAGGCACGTGGGTGGATTGCAGCCAGATTACCTTTGGCTCTTGTTCTGTCATATGAAGTACAGGTAAAAATCATGGATTGACATCTTTGACTTTATTTTGTGATAGCTGAATGCTGTACAGCAAGGTTTAAATTAAAAGCATTCTCTCTCTGTATCTGAGGAGCCATCTCAGAAAGTTCTGACCTGTATTCATCACTTTATGGCCCATTTAAGATTTTAACCATCAGGTCACTCAGGGCTTCAAGACTTCAACCATGACATCTAATTTGGGACAGATTATTCTGCTCTTTTTCTTTTGAGTCCGTTTTTTTTTTTCTTCTTTTTTGTGTTATCTCTGAAGCTAAGGATCCTGGACATCAACAGAAAGATTCAGATGATAAATATTTGGTGGATGTCAGCATATTTATGCCCAAGGAAAGATTCTGATTTCCCTTGTGTTTTTTTCCTTCTAGCATATTTAAAATAACAGAGAGATCCTTTTCCTGTTCTTCTTTTTCCCCTCCTACCAACCTAAATGTTTATAAACAGTTTGCATGGGGCTCATTAAAAAAAAAAAATGTCAACCCATCTCAAGACCCAGTTTGTAGTCTGACTCTTTCTTATTTTAGAACAGGTTTATATAGTTACAAAAATAGCTTAGTGTAAGAATAATTTTTTTCTCATTTTACAATATTGGATCGATTTTACATAGAGGAAAAAGTGTAACTTTGGCAATTAACAGTTGGATTTTCTTTTTTAAGATTGGCAATTTACGGTTGGATTTTCGTTTTTCTTTTTTGTGCACCTACCAGAGATGTAGAACAAGAACAGCAATACCAAAATAATACCTAAGACATCCCTTCCTAAGGCATTTGGTTGTTTGAATGTCTCTCTGTCCATTCCTTCAGGTTTTCACAAAGGTTTCCAAATTCAGAGTAGTTTGAAAACCATCTGTTTACAAGCCTGGTGTGTTGTACAGCTTTAGCAGGAAAGTTTGCCAACTTCTATTGTTTCAATTTTTCTGATTTCTGGACTGCAAGTGTGTTTACTTTACGTGGACTATTGACTCTGTTTCTTTGACTCATTTTTCTTCTATGCTGCCATGAGCTGCGGACTGACAGGTGCTTGTAGTACATGAGGCAGCTTCACATTTTCCTCTTTTCCAAATAACCCTGAAAATAGTCAACATTCCTCCTCACAACCCAGAAGTGGCTACTGGGCAAATCACCACCATCTAAAAGAAATCCCTAACAGGTCTGCCTAAGCATTACATGAATGACAAGTATAATGAACCCAGAATTAAACACTTCCTCACTCACATTATTAATCTAGGTAGCACTCAGGTGTGTGTGTGTTTCTATTCTCAGTAGGTTTAGCCATGTCTCCTTTAAAATCACAGAATCATACCTATGTGCTTCTATACATTTATGCTTGAAGGTTCATCTGGGCCAGTAGAGATTTCCCAAGCCCTAGCTGTTCTGAGCTCATCTTCAGCTGCTGGCTGCTGACTCCTCAAGGCTCAGACAGGCACCTGAGCTACCCTGCTGCACTGCAAGAGCCATATCAGGAATGATCTGTGTCCAGGAGATGCCTGTCAGCTGGAACCTGCAGGACCTGCAGGACGACAGCACTGTGAGCTGGTAGTGCTATGATGGAGGCAAAAGCAGCAGCTGATGCCACCAATGTTTGCACCCAGCAGGCAATTTTCTCCACATTCAAGGAGTCGGCTGTGCACAGGGTTTCCAGGAAGTACCAAAACTGGTCACTCAGCAGGTGATCACCAGAAGGGTGGAGAAAGTCTTCCCACCAGCTGCTCCATCGATCATGTGCATTCCAACACCACATAGACGTGGGAGCCACTTGCTGGCAGGTGCTCCGTGGTGTTCAGGTTGAAGGAGTGCCTGGGGGATGGCCACAGGATCATGAGCAGGCAATAGTTGATGCTGTTCTCTTGGATGCTCCAGCCTTCAGAGGTGCTGTCTGTCCCAGTGGCTGGGTGCAACTCTGGCATGATGTTCCTCTTGGAAAACATTCTGCAGATACCAAGGAGGTCACATCCAACAGCTCCTTCAGTTGCTTACTCATGCTGGGCAGCTCTTGCTTTAGAATCACAGAATCACAGAATGGTCGGTGTTGGAATGAATCCTTTCAAAACCATCTAATCTGACCCCCTGCCACAGCCCTGCAATGAGCAGGGACATTCTCAGCTAGATCAGGCAGCTGACAGCCCTGTCCAGCCTTACTCTGTCTGAGTCCATTGGTGATGGGGTTGGCACAGCCAAAGATATGATGCTAGTACCTGCACCCTTGGGCCTCTCCTGCTCGTTGGCCTTCTCCTTGCTGCTTGAGCTCTCCTGCTCATCAATCTTCTCCTTGTTTCAGGATCTCACCTGCTTGTTGACCTCCCTGCTGCTGGATCTCTCCAGCTCCCTGTGGCTGGCAGAGGAAGACTTCCTCCTCCTGGCCACCCAACAGCCTGCAGTGAGCAGGACCAGAGCTGCTGCAGGGCTCCAAAACATCCAATGCTGCTGCAGGGCAGAAAGGAGCAGAGCTTCCACTGTGTGTGTAGGACATGCACTTGGCACATTCAGATTTGAAATTGCTGAGGTGCATTTTTGGCAGTACACAGAATTCTGTGCTTGGTTTCAGTCTTTGGACTGTGCCCACCTGACGTGAGTTAGTGCATAGGAATGATAAATTCACTAAGAAAACCACTCCACCTTCCCTAAAAACCTCCCCCAGACTACTGCTTATTTATATGGAGAAGTTACATAGAACTCAGAATGACCCTATTTCAGAAATAGAAAATTAATCTCAAAGGAACCATCATGTAGAATCAAATTTCAAATACCTAAAACCTGAAATCTCGGTTTCCAGGCTGTCCACTGTGAACAAACAATAATAGTCTCAGACCAATCTTGACACACGTAACAGTGTGGTACATTCACCAGACAGTCCTTAGGGACCTTCTTAGGGATATCCTAAGTCTACTTCAGTAATTCTTAAGAGAACTGAGAACTACGCACTTGAACTTTTAATCCAATTTCTCGACATGTTTGATATTCTGGATAGCAGCTGATTTTTTGAATCATGGAATGCATGTCAATTTAATTCAGGTGAATGTCATTCCCTGCTGCCAGATTGGATAGATGCTTTTCTAGCTCTTGACTAGCATGATTTTGATGCGTCATTCCATGCAAAAGATCTACATTGCATTAAACAGCATTGTGACAGAGCTGGATGAAGGAATGGGTGGAAGAAAGTTGTTCCTTTCTACCTAGGGAAAGTGGAAGGAAAACATGCAAAGAGAGCACAGGAATCTTAGCGGCTCCAAGACTGGAATTCCCTGAAAAGTGCTATGCAGATCCACTTCTTCAGCTGCACAATCACCATAGTCATTGCTCTGCAAAAAGAGGTGACTCATGGGCAGCCTGTGGAATCAGTGCCAAGTCGATACAGGAAGGAACAAAGGGCATCATAGGAGAAACTCTCCTTCCTTGCACAAATTCATCAAATCATATCCACCAAGGCAGAAGTATTAGACGTCACAGAGAAAAATATTGTAAAATACATTTTGGCAAAATGACTCAAAATGCTTGAGGGCATGTTTCTGATGACTGACCATACAGTTACTTCAAAAAAGTAGTTCTGAGTCTCCACACAGGTCTGGGAAGAGACACATATGGGTGACACATACGGGTAACACATAGAATCAGGGCTTGGTCCAAATCCTGCTTCTTCAACACCCAAACATGAAAGTAAAGTAATTTCAAGTTCGATTAGTAGCATAGGTAAAAATCAATGATCTATGTATATGGAGGGCAAAACCAGCTTAGAAATCACACTTTTCAGCTTATAATATACAATGAAAAGTAAAAAATACACAGCCTGTTTAAAGATTATTTAACAATTAGTCTTTTAATGCAATGTTTTGGGAGTTGAGTTTTGGGAAAATCACTAGATACTTAAACAAGAATCTCCTCCCTTTTCTCTTTAAGTAACTGCAAACTCCTTCCTAGTTTTTCCCCCAGACTCCTAAAAGCTACAATTAGCTTAGGCTTTTTAAAAAGGTGATGAGAATCGATCAGTTTTATTATACAAGCTTACAGTGTTTTTCTTGAATTAGGGCAATTCAGAGCAGTTGTTCAATAGCAAATATCACAATCTATTCTCACTCATAACAAAGAAAACAATTCTCAAGGCATGTTTTTTAAGTATTGCTCTTTCTCTCCCCGGAATATGCTTGTTCTCTGGATGTTCTAATGAGCTGAACATCATCCACTAACAGCTTGTACCATTATTCTCTGGTTCATGGGTCTTCTCTCAGACACTGTTGTGATATAGTGATTAGGAGTTTTCATTTACAGTTTTGTCCTTGCTGGTAAGGTCAGGACAATCCTACCAGCACTCTTTCATGAGTATATTTTAGGCCTGCTTTGGTTAAGTAGCAAAGACATTTAGCCAGTGAAATAACCATCATTCTTTGAAGACAAATATCCAGTGCAGTAAAACAAATATACCCCAGTTTGTATGTGCCTAAACATTCCCAGTTCCTGACCTTAAGTGAAGTCAGAAACCAGTGATTTGATCTGAGAAAGTCTGTTTCTCTTTGTTTCACTGTACTGTCATGTTGTCAGGGTTTTGGTTTTTTCCTTTGTGCAAGTTTATCATCATTTCTCTACCAAAAATTACCACTGTTTCTCCAGGGAAAAATAGAATGAAATGAAACCATCCACTAAGCTTGAAGAAAAAAAAGAGAAAAGAAGGCAAACACTCAAAAGCTTATAAACTTTTCCCACTTACTTTTTCTAACTAGCAAAAGACCTTTTAAAAGTAAAGTTGTATCCAGTTCACAGACCTGCTTGGAAGAATTTCATGGAAAAGAGCACAGAAAACAGGTAGGAGTCGTGGTCGGTATTCAAAAGTCCCCTCTTGCAAACTCAAAAATATGCAGGCAATCAAGCAAAGGTAGCAAGAAGCCAGAATGAAAGAAGCAGCTCCTCACTAAACTCTTTCCTGAAAAGAGGCTCAGGCTTCTACAGTAGCAGCAGGGACAGTCAACCGCAGTGGAATACTGAGACACTATGAAAGCATGTGGGAATGGGGTTCGAAAAGCTAAAGCCCAAGCTGAGCTGGATGTGGTGATGAACCTGAAAGGCAACAGCAGAGATTTCTACAGACAGATCAGCAGCAAAACAACAATCAAATGCAGATTTTCAGAACCATCTTCCCCCACCCCCACCTCCCCCTTCAATTAGGGAATTTTTTTATTGTTCTCTTACACGTTCTCCAACCTATTCTGCACTTCCTGGCTGCTAAGGGACGTGTGCAGGAGCTGTGCAAGGTTTTGCCTTGATAGATTATTGCACTTTCCACCAATCAATATCTGCAGATTGGGCATAAGTGCAGCAAACTTGCCACTACAAATATGGCACACCTACATGCAGCAAAGACTGCAAAGGGATTGGCAGTACAAATACTTGCTGGAAATTTCCATTTCTCAAAGTGACTTTAACATTCTGTCCACAATCTAAGCAATGTACTCACTGGCAGACAATTGCTTCTCATCTACCCAAGGCTTCTGCTTTTAGTCCAGCAGAGGTACCATCTCTGCACTGGAACCCCAGGCATGGGTTTATTTAGAATTTTCCTGAATGAAATACACCTGTGCCACATGGTGTAACTTTGAAGATGGGTCTAACTTTTAAGTCAGCCCTGCTTTGTGTGGTGGTGTTGGGCAAGAACCTTTAGGGATTGCTGCCAGCCTTGTTTGTCCTTCATTTCTGGAGTTCTAAAGTTGCATTTTCCAGGGACTCAAGTGGCACCAAGGCCAGCTGACCACTTACATGTTAAGTCATCAGAATGTTATTTATTATCAGCTCTCAAAATGCTGTTATGATCTGGTCTTTCTGTAGCAGAGCCAGAAATAGAAGGTGCTTCTGCCTGTCTGTGGTGACAGGACTCCTGTTCACACAGAAATGTGTGGAAGGGGTTTGGTCACTTAATAAAAGATGATGAAAAAATCAAAGGGTAATTACTGATGTTCTAAACAGCAGTACGAGACACAGTGCAGATAAAGATGCACAGAAAGAAGGAAAGAAGAAAGTGGGAACTAATAAAAAAAAAAAGGACATAAAAAATGCAACAACCAAAGAATCAACCAAGCAAACAAACAAAAAACAAAGCAAAAAAAAAGCCCCACCAGATTAAGTTTCTGGGTATTAATTAATGACTCCCATAAAGAAATTGTAAAAACTATAATTAGTACTTACCCCCTCCATTTAGAGTAGTCTGTAAAGAAGAAAGTATAGTTAGAATTAGTCATATCTTTCAATTCATAGCAAGGACATAACTAATAACTGGAAATCAGTAGTTAACAGCTCTTTAGTGAGCATCATTTAGGTTATTTAATATACATATAAGAGAAATAACAGTCAACAGAAGTGATGTAAAGGATTTGAGCTTATTATCACTTGAAGATCTACAGGGTGCTGGGATCTCTACTTTTAACTCATGCACATTAATTTTAAGGCAGGTACCTCCAAAGCAGAAGACATGTCTGCAGAGATCTGTGCTGGTTTCACTGTCTCTGAGCATCCTGAAGTGCACCCAGAGTATTCTGTGATTCTGTGTGTGTTCCTGAATACCAATCCCACTGGAATATGCCATTACACAGTTCTTCCCAGGTTCAGCACCAGATCTCCAGACAGGGGATTTGTGGCCTGTTTCTTGAGTAATCAAACACATACTTGCCCATGAAACTTAAAGGCACCTTACACATGAACGTCAGCAACAATAGGAGGTTACTGTGTAAGAAATTGCTTTATTTCATTTATGCAAGCAACATGTCATTGTCTCAGTGCAACTAAGTTTATATAAATCATATGACACAAAAATAATACCGTTGTTCTCCTTTTTTCCATTTTATTTTCTTTTTTTTTTTTAATTTTAAGGGTTAGATTATTAGAGAACAGCTAAGTAGTACAAGCTGTATTGAGAAGATAAGATTTAGGTATACTTGAAGAAAACATCTTGTATGATATTTCCTACCAAAGTGAAGAAATTTCAGATGCAAGCTGAGTTTTCACACTAGTTATTTAGTCTATGCCATAATCCAAGATTGAATCAGCTGAGTTTGATTTAGTTCTGAAGTGGAGAAAATGCAAATATCTGCAAGCAAGTTCTACAGGAAAAAATAATATTTGTTCACATTTTTTTTACTTTATTTATATTTTTAGAATGTGACAGCCATAACAACACTATTATTGTGCCTTCAAAAAGCGTTCTGTAACTATGTGCACTCAGTCTTCGGATGCAGAAGGAGTTAGACATGTTACTAATCATGTGTTGTGTTCCAAAGACAAGTGGCTTTAAATTTAATTAAGTGTTCAATACCAGAGAAATAGTCTTCACTGGCATTTTCAGGAGTATTTGGAAACCTTTTCTGGCACTGTCGAATCAAGTGTAGATACAGAAACTAATACAGATCTTGCCAGCTTCTTTCAATCCTGATGATGTCTTGCTGTGCAATACATACTCCTACCCTTTTCCTGGAAATACTGATTATTCCCATAATATTCCTGTATCTAATTCCAACACTGGTGTTTATTCACTTTGAATTGCAGCTTTCTGCTGATAGAACCCAAAGGATCTTTTACAAAATGATGCTAAGACCCTTTTCGGTCAACTCTGAAAGAAGGCAGGAAGCTTTCCTTTGCATTCCCAGGCAGGTGCCTCTCCTTCCATCACCCACACAGGACCACCTTCCTCTCGAGCTGGTGGTTGCTCTTCAGCCAAGTGACAGAGAGGGTCCTGGAAGGATCAGCTCTTAGAAAAGCATGAGAGGGGAACATGGCACCAAAGATCACCGCTTGTCTCATCTAAGAGGTTCCTAGGAAAGAGCAAGCAGAAGACTGTGAAAAAATTTAAAAGGCAAAATTCCTTCACCTTGCTCATTACTCACTCAATAATCCCTCTTGAGATGCAGGACTGGCTTCACTAGCTACTGGGGCTGAAGACCAACCTTTGTGTTTTGAGAGCACGTGTCCAGCAAATCTAAGTAAATCTATTCAGTCACTTTAGCTTGTGCAAGGAGGGTGGAGACTGGAAGACTGTGGGCTCGTGTTGTGGCAGAGCCCCTGGTGACTCATTGCCAGCTCTTGAGTAGCAAGCATTGCATCTGCTGTTTTGATGGTCTCTTGGAAAGCTGTTAATTTGCTTGACCAGACCCTGGTGGTGAGCATGTGCATTTTCCCCTGATTTAAATTGGCCTCTGCCTGCAAAATGCACATAGAAATGATGATATTCATGTGAACAAGAGCTTCATGCCCATCATTCAATTATTTATTTTTATACTACCAATAACAGCTCTAAATGGGAAGAATCATGTCAAAATTAATTTACTCAAAAAGCACATGAGCAAAACTTAAATGAATTGACAAATAAATGAATAATCAGCCCACAAGGTATACAGCAGAAATGCTCTGCCATGCTGGGGATGCAAGTAACAGATCTGTAGAGCAGCACAAAAAAAAAAAAAAGAAAAAATACCAGTGACCCTAGAATACATCAATACATTCTTTTGTTGTTGTTGTTGTTGTCACTTCAAGTCTATTGCACAGTTACCAGTCACAATGATGACACTAACCCTACCTTTTAGAGCTACCAAACTGTAACAGCATGGGAGTTCTGACCAGCATTTTCTCCACAATCTTGTAGATTCAGGCCCTCTGATGTGTTCCATGGATTTTGGTAAACTGTTTGTAGTTTTTATTGCAGTACCAAACTCTTCCTTGGTTATTTTGGACTTTGTTTTTTGATTTTTACAGAGTTTATGCATAATTCTACTCACAGTGGTTTGTACTTTTTAAGTATCCTCTAATATGTCTGAGGCAATGCTTGCTTCCCAGAACAAAGGCATTGTTTCCAAAACAGAATGTGTTCACGAATAGACATCAAGCACTAATCCAATATTGAGCATTGCATGAAGTGTTGTCTGCAGGTGAGCATGCAGACCTTCAGATGAGTCAGAGCACATCTGTTGTTTAATGAAAACTTTCCTTCTTAATATTCTGCTGATCTGAACTGGGTGCCAGTGAACCACTGGCAGTGACAGCAGCTCCAACAGAGGTGTAACAACCAAAATGCTGCTTCAGAACACAACTATGGCTCTCTGTTTGCTTTAGATTTTAATTAAGAGGCGAATCTCGTTCATAAGACATTCTACTGTAAGGCTGCTGTTTTATTAGCCAGACATGCAGTAATGGGATTGAGTCTTCTTGTATACATTGGATTAACTACAAGTGTGTTGAGCCAGGATGTCTGAAAAATGGAATGCTTATCTTTTTCATCCTGCTGCTGGAGGCTTTGGGTGAAACTTGCAATGGACTATGTAGGACACTGAACTGCAGCACTGAAATCTTCTATGATGCAGCAACAATGTTCTATTTCTACATACATAGTGGATTTCCTTTTATTTTTTCTACTTTGGGTTTGAAATCTAATGAAAATGGCCAGAAAATTTCTGTTTGCAATAGGATGTGTGAGAAGAGAAAACAAGTCCTCAAATACTGCAGTCATTCAAAACTTCCTCCTGTGTTATGTCAGTTTCCATTGTGGGCAAAGCTCAAAAAACAAATACAACAACCCCTATGGGGCTTTGTTTTACACCGACATGAAACAAAACAACCAATCAAATAAACAAACGAGCAAACAACCTCACAGATTTGTTTAACAAGTAAAATGTACAAGGGACTGAATTTAATGAATGGCAGTTTTTCTAAGCTGAGAATCTGGCAATGACACCAACACCAACAGTGACTCCATTTCCCACAGCAGAACTTGAGTGCAAGGCAAACCCTACACCATGGAGAAGACTTTTGGAAGGCTTTGGCTTATTCCTTATGGTTCTGTTATTCTTTGACACCATTTGATTGAAAGTCATGAATGTTTGGTTGGTTTTTTTTATTTTTTTGTGAAGGAATATTCATTTAATTCACAGTGTTCAGATACTTAACCTGAACTAAAGTTATATTTTAAATAAAAGGGAAGATATAGGAGTAAATTATTAAGATTATTGTCACACCATTGTCAACCCAAACCAGCAGATAAACGCTGAAAGCTCTGCCTTTTGGATTTGGTTTGTTCTTCTAGCGATAAACATCTGTTGTGTTAAAACTTCCATTGCCATGATTAGGAATGATTCCTTTCGGTTTAGACAAAGAGGTCAATGTTTCTCCCAGTTTTTCCTGTCTCTAAACTGGAGAGGGAAAGAATAGGCTTGCTTTCCCATAACCACTTGCTCAGATTTATAAAAATAATAAATGCAGAGAAAAACTTGGGGCAAATGTAGGGGAGAAAAAAAAGAAATATTTATGAACGTAATCAAAAGTTATATTTTTCCCATGCAGTCTTTGTCTCGAGCTACAAGGAACCTACAAGCCATTACTTTAATTGTCTTTAATCTGATGGCTGCACTGCAGTAGTACTAGAAGTGCAATTCAACTGTTAAAGATGGGTTCTCTAGGGCCATTTAGGGTGCCCTTGCACAACCTGTCTGGTCTCCTACTGCACTGCAGGAAGGTGTTTGTATCTGTCCATTCTGTGTGATCCTCAGGCCATTGCACTTGACTGTGTGAAAGGAAATTAAACCCCTCAATTAGACAGTCCAACAACTGCCATTTGGCTGAGGGACCATTTCCATTCTCTCATGGGATTTAACTACTCACATGTCACTGCCAAGGGAAACACATCCTTGGGCTGAACACACATCAGCTCTAGTTTATTATTTAGTGTATGATTTTCCAAGTCAGTTTACTAGTTGCAGAGTATTGGTGATTATTTTTCATTCTGTGGCTCCTTTACCCCATCTTTCCAGTGCAAAGCCTATAATTCAAGACTTGTACTGTTAAAACAGCAGGGTCTTCATCTGAGCACACAGAGACAGGAATAAAAAACATTTACAAGTTCAAGAAAGTCTGAAGTAGAGACTTTTTTCTTGTCTATCAGTCTTTTCAAAGCACATAACATTCTACTGATCTATGACTATTAAATACAATCATATTCAAGAGTAATAGCCTTGTGCTGAATGGTGCTGGCAAACATAGCAATAAATGTCTAATTCTTGTTTTCCTTCTGTATTTTTTTCCACCTAGACAAAGTAAGAGAAAAATCCCACTGCCATTCTATCCAATGATGTTCAGGTTTTTTCTTGCTCAGAAAGTCCTTCAACTTGTCCTGTTAGAGCTGACCCAACAATCTGCTTCTGGGATCTGTGTTGAGAATATCCTGGCAGTGATGCTCTCCCTCAAAGGAATTGTGTTTGGTTTTATAACTCAGCTTGTCCTCCTATCATTTGTCATCAAGGTTTTTCCATAATGCTTCCAGTGAAATTTCACCAGGGGCATTTGGATTTCCCACTACAGAAAGCAGTCCCAGCACACTGGACTGGCAGAGCTGAAGGAAGAGGACTTGAACAGAGCAGTACAGACAATACTGCCTATGTTTCTCATGCTGCTGTCATGGGCTTACCAGGGTGCTAGGAAAGAAACAGAAAATGAAAACAAATATTTTCTGAGTATTTTATGAATAGATGTGTGACATAAGCAGGGTCCCAGAGACACGGAATCATAGAATCACTGTGGTTGGAAAAGACCTTTAAGATCATCAAGTCCAAGTGCACCAACCCAGCACCATCAGCTCATTCACCACTAAATTGTGTTCTCAAAGGCCATAACCTCACATTTTTTGAACACTTCCAGATGTGGTGACTCCACCACTGTCCTGGACAGTCTGTTTCAATGCTTTACAACCATTTTTGTGAAAATAATTTTCCTAATATCCACTCTACAGTTCCAGTGGCACGACTCGAGTCTGTTTCCTCTCATCCTGTCACTTGTTGCATGGTTAGAGGCTGCCCCTACCTGGCTACACCCTCCTTCCAGGTAGTTGTAGAGAGCGATAAGGTCACTCTTGAGCATCCTTTTCTCCAGGCTGAACACCCCCAGTTCCCTCAGGTGCTTCTTATCAGACTTATGCTCCAGTCTCTTCCCCAGCTCTGTTACCTTTATCTGGATACAATCCAGTACCTTAACATCTCTTTTGTAATGAGGGACCCAAAACTGAGCACAGGATTTAAGGTAATGTTTCACACAAACTGGAAGGCAGATCCTGTATTTGTTAGGAAATTACTCAAATGCTGGCATGCCTTCTGAACACTGAACCATCTGCCAGTTCCACACATGAACAGATAAAACTCTGAGAAAATTAATTTTTTGGCTATGGACGTTTCTCTTTTAAACTACCCTAGGGCTGGGTCCCCAGGACTTGCTGCCTTTAAACAGCCTGTAGACTGGAAAAATGCAATTTGGTATATTAGAAATAGTGAAGAGTATTCTTACTCTGTATCTTTAGGAATGTTGTCTTCAGGAGGATCATGTAAGCAAAAAGGCAGAGACATATGTCTTTTCAAGAGGGCATTCCATCTGGACCTTGTGCTGTTGCTTTTTCCTTACCTGATCCTCACCCCATTCATTTCTAATGTGAAGATCCTAAATTGTCCACTCTGCATAGGCACTATCCTTAGCTGTGTGCCTCCAGTCTGGGTGTTGGCAATGTCTTCCTATGCAGTCAGGCAGGCTACTGTCTCTTTCCTGACAAAAGTCAGGGTGTGCTTCAAGTGTACAGACCTTACCCTGTTGATTTCTGCATCACTCCAACAACTTCAGGAGGAAATTGACACTTTATTTGAACTGGTCAAATAACACCACCAGAATGGTGGTGTTTTGAAGTGCAGAGACTTCCCAGACCATGAAATAAATATCTCACCACGTTGTCCAAGATGGAAAACTATTCCCTTGCCCTGTGAATAAGCTGTCTTCTAGCCACATGTCCTAAACAAGATGATCGACTAAGTGGAACTTTAATCCAGTCCAGAGCAAATATTATGACATTTGTGAGTGTAGTAGAGGACACAACTGATGAAAAAGTGAACATTTGAAACTAAAAATATTGTACATGTTAGGAATGTTTGACTACAGTAGGTAACACTACAAATGGAAAACCCTTTAGTGGATTTTCTATCAGTCCGCATCCATGTATTTTCTCACTGTAATATGTAGCTACAGTGCCCAGGAAATTTAATTTCTTTCTGAATACTGTCATGAGTGCAATGGAGAAGATCTCCTTGATTAATGGGAAAGCAACTTAACTAATTTTCCTGAGTTTGTGTGTGTGTGTGTGTGTGTCGGCTTCGCAAACGAAGATTTTGGGAAGGGCTGTCCCCACGTGGGTGTGCCCTTCCAGCCTGCGCAGTGGATTTTAGGTGAGGCTCAGCGTGCGCAGAACTGGCCCCACAGTTTAAGTACTGAGGTTCATCTGCCACGGCCGAGCGAGCTTGGACAGTGCCAGTGAAGTTCCTCAGGACTATTACCAGGAGGTCTCCCATCCAAGTACTAATCTGGGGCTGACCCTGCTTAGCTTCCGAGATCTGATGGGATCGGATGTCATGTAAAAGCCATCTTAAGATACACTGAGAGTTACACTATTTTTAAAGGCTATGAATTAAAAGTATGAAATAAATGTGAGTCATCATACTGTGTCATTAGTGCACTCAACAGGGCCATGAGCCTTTTCTGCCTCCAAAAGACTATGATGAAACTGAACCCTTTAGTAGACTTTGTGATACTTCAACATGTACACAAGCAACTACAACAAAGATGCATTTTTGTGGTTCCATATAAATCTTATGAGGTTTGATTTTCGCTCCAATTTCTTTAATGACTTTGTTCAGATCCTCTGAAGTGAAAAATGGCAGGGACCAGACTGAATGCTCTGAAGGTTCACTGACATTTAGTCAATTGAGTTCCCTCATGCAAGTTCTGAGGAAGGTTCTAAAGTGGATTAAACTTCTACTGCTGATTTAAATACGAATGCCAAATAACACCTGGCTAATAACATCAATGACTCCCCAAAGTAAATATTTCCTGTAGCAGTCTTTCACTATGCTAAGGTAGGAAAAGAAAGAAAAGCAAAACCTGGAACATCTGTGTTTCCAATAGTCTTAAGACAAAACATCGAAGTGAAGGATTTTACCTGTTCTATGGTAATATTCTACTCTGTAATAATTGCATCCCATACAACCTCAGGGCAAAACCACACTCTGTTACCATATCCATTTTCCTCACATCCTTGGATATGTCTTCCACAATCATTAAAAACAACAGACGGATGTAAAAATAAATTCTGACATACCAAACAGATCCATGCTACAGCAAGGAAAGAAAGATATGTCAGAGTATATCCCCTCCTTATGTCAAACTGTTATTGCTGATTAATCAAAAATTCTGTTGTCAGATGAATTGGCAGTGTCAATACTGATAATGCATCAATGCCAGCCTTAAATGGACCTTTTTTTACACAAGAAATCAAGCACCAATCTCTCTCTATCTGCAAATCATTTCCTATGAAAGTGTCCAAGCTGTGCATGAGTTATGTACATTAATTGCCTGCAGAACTACAGGTAGGGGTGGTTAAGATATCTGTTTGACTGAAACAACCACAAATATAATTATGTTGCAGTTATTGGTTTATTTTGCTTCAGTCATATTTGTTATCATCTGCCTTTCCTATTTTTTTGTATAGAGAAATATTTTAAAATAAAAGAATTTCATTCATTTCTTCCAATAAATGTGTATTTCCAACTAATTTATTTCTGAATGCATTGACTCAAGCTATTGATCAGAATATTTTTTTACTACTTTATGTATTCAGTTTAAGTCAAAGTGTTATAAAAATGCTACACTTAAATTTTAGAAGGTGCACAGTTTCAAATCTACTTCTTGTGTATTTAGACTCCTGAAGTCAGTGCAGGTTCGTGCTGGCTCATTGTTAAGGTTGGATTGATGGATGTGAACATCAGGCTGTAACAATCTTTGGAGAAGAGCTTGTATTTCTAGTAACCTAATAGCAACATGAGCAAGGCCCTGATCTTGACTGATCTTCAGCTACAACTTTTGTTTTATCTTGTTTGTTAGAACAGTTCCCTTACACATGTCCAAGTGAAATTAACTAAGATTTGTTAACCTTTTCAGTAATTTAATGCTCCATGTTTACACTTTTTCTTCACATTGTTCACATTCCCACAGAAAGGTCATCTATGCTGTACAAACTTCATGTCATTTTAAACAGGCCTTGTTTTTCCTAGAGGGAATGAGCAATGACTGGGTGGTTTGCAGTTCCCTTCAGCACCTGAACCGCTGCTGGCCTGGCAATAATTTTCTGAGATGTGATTATTATCATTAACTTATCCAGCCACATGTACCTAGATGGGAGACATTTCCTACCATTACTGGACATCCGCAAGGTGTAGACAATACTAAAGTGTTCTTCAAGCTAAAGGAGGAAAAGTGGCTACTAACACAAAACAGAAGAAGCTGAAGATACAAAAAGTTTATATGCTTATTAGATTAACAGCTTTTGCATCACTGCAATTTCAGGAATGCTGTTTTTATTTGTCTTTCAAGTGAACCTGAGATCCCTTGGTTGCCAATGGAAGGTGTTCTGCAACAGATAAGGTTGCCTCTGTCTCATGGGCCTGCATATCTGGTGTCTCACTGACCCTGGAGATCTACTAAATCACATAGAGATTTCAGCTGCTTCTTATCTCTGAGGAGTGAGATGGGTTCAGGAGATGAAACAGTAAAATAATTTCTTGCCTTTCATAGCTACAAGGTGGACAGGGAACAGAATGGAGAATAAATCCCTGTCAACAGTGAGGAGGTGGAAAGTCTCAGTGGCAAATTAGACAGTGCTGTGAGGTCACATCCTTACCACCAGTCTAGCATCCATAGCTGAATTTGAGGTATCAAATTTCTGTTTGACAAAAGCTGTGTTGTTTGGAAAGCATTCCATTCACTTAATTTATTCCAGTACTCATTGCTATACTACCTGGCCAGTTTGTAAAGCATTATACACCAGTTTCTTCTAGTTTCTAAGAGCTTAAGTGAAATTAGGTCTCTTGTGGTTTGCTTCACAAAGTAAGACTTGAATTTAGAAGGGTTTTTACCTTTCCTAAGCCCACTCATAATTGTTCAATCAGATTTATTAATTCATAGTGCCAACAAATACAGGATTTCCAGATTCCAGTGTGTATTGTTTTAAATTCACAAGCTTGGGCCCCAAGTATTTACTCTTAAGCTGGGAAAATTCACAGAGCACCTGTTAGATGTAAAAATACCCTACATTCTCTAATAATTCTTTGGCTATCTGAAATTATGGACCTACAGTCTCAGCAAGACGGTTGAAACATTTTCCATCCCAGTAGACTTGGCAAACAGAAATAAGCCATAGTCCCTTAATCAAAATTGCTTTCAGGGTCCTATCCATGTTTTTTCAGTGCACTGAAGACACAGTCTGAAGCTTATTGCACTTGCTCTGTTGGGTTTTTGGGGGGGGGGGGGGAGGTTAGGAGGGGTTATATTTTGTTTTCCATTTGTTATTTGAGGCTATGACAGTGTGCTCTGAAGTACTGTTACTGCTTGCCTTTCATAGGAGAAAATCCTGCTAGAAGAGATTTTCAGAAGGTGTCTTAATTAGGATAACCTGTCAGCCTTTATACAGCTCCTCCAAGACTCTGGATATGACTTGGGTGCAATACATTGCTGAGCCCACTGAGGCAAATTGAGTTAGACTGAAAGCAATGGTGCACTAACCAAAGAGAGGAATCTTGCAGTGAGGAAAGACCTGACTGAATCCAGGTAGACGACTATTAGGGAGAAAATAAAAAAGAGAGTGTAGCCTACTGCTTTTTTAAGCTGAGGACACTGGGGGTTATTCCACAAACTGCAGTAGGAGTAAAGGCAGGCTTTGAAATCAGTGAAAGAGAGAACCTGAAAATTCACTTCACTGCAGACTGGAGCAGCTTTTCTAATCAGGGAAATAAAAAAGGAAAAATTTATGTCTGTGACAAGAGGAAGGAAAACAGCTCTAGTTGAAGAGAAGAATGCAAAAAGAGAAAGAGAAAAAAAAGAGAAAAAAGAGAGAAAGAAATTAACTGTGATTTTTTTCTATTTGTGTCCCCTCCAAAGTTTTAACAATGACAAGCATGTTTTTTTCAGGAACCCTTGAATATCTTTTTACAAAAATGGACAATCTGCTTACACTCTCTGCTCGACTATATTCCTAGTAAGAACAAAAAAAAAAAAAAAGGAAGGAGGCAATGATGCTAATCTTCCACAAAGGGATCCAGAAGCTGATACTGAGGTACACTACAGAAAGGGGAAAATATATATCAAAGGTCATGGGAGCCATTTTCTTCCAAAACCTACCTGTTATGAAAAAACCCCACAAGTTTCCTTAGCAATGAGCATTTCCTGCCAAAGACTTGTCAAAGATTTGTTCTCCCAGAATGCATTGATTATAGGTTATTTATCCCATTATTTCTCTGCAAGGCAGTGGTAACTAAAAGCATTCATTACTGCTCAGACCCTGCATTTGCATATTGGGTTTAGCTCTTGATTATATGAACGGTAACACCCTTAATGGAAGATAGTGCAAGCTTTTACTGCTGCAGTTAAGATGATAGCGTGTCAATGACAAATGCCAAAAATCTCTTTAAAGTACTAATGAATCTCTTACAGAACTTCTCTCAAGACTATACTTTTTTGTTAGTGACCCCATGAAATAATGAATTCAATTAGTATTCTGATACTCGTTCTAGCTCTCTGAAAGCATTTTGCATCATTACTTTATCTGAAACAGTTATTTATTTCACATTATAGATAAACAATGAGGTTTAATGAGGTTTCCATGGCTAACAATAACTAATAGATGTAGATGATCAGTCAAATTATTTTATAGACTCAGAAATTTAATACATCCAGTTGCTATCTCTGCTTTTTACTCTATGAGGGAAAGCCCATTAGTAAATACCTAAAGAGAATTTTTCCTCAGCAAAGCAGGTGCCTGGCTAGGAGCCTTGGCGGGCTGTGGAGCTGTGCAGAGACAGCAGCCTCGTTTTTATTTCCAAGTGGCTGTGTGTCCAGCCTCTGCCTGCTGAGCAGCTCTTTGGACCTTTGCACAAACATGACAGGGGCAGTGGTGGTCTGGCTTTATGGCCCCATCTGGCTCCCACACAATAGCTAAAGCACTTCCAGGAGCTGCTAATTGATTTTGTAGTTCTGAGTACCAGGCAAAAAGCATCTACAATCTTCAGACTGCACTATCTACATACCATGATAAAGCTTCAAGTGGCACCTATTTGAATGCTTTCAGAAGGGTTAAAAAGTTGTTAGTGACTTTACAGATAAAGAAATTCTGTATTTGTCTGATACAAGGACATGAATGTGGTTACTACAGCCCCAAAGAATTTTCAGATTTTTCAACAGTGACAAATTTTACTGAGGGATAAAATACAGGTTTGGGACACAATTGCACTGAAGGGGAATTTTTGAGAGAATTGCTGCCAAAAGCTACAACTAAAACTGTTTTGTATTCATGACTAAAGAATATGCTAGTAATGAATACTTAAATAGAAAATTTCTGGTGTCAGCCTCTTGTGGATAAAGAAAGAAAATCAATAGGTATATAGCACATTCCTCCTGTGAATGCAAAGTAAATTCTGTTGCAGGGCTCCAAGTCTCTCTTCTCCAACAGAAAACTTGCTAGAGCTCAAAATTCTGTATTTGCAATGGGAGAAAATCCTAACTTTTGAATTTGTCTTTTTAGTCCAACCTGAGAAGCCCTGCAGCTCAGGAGAGGGACCAGTGCTTGAGCCTTGATGAGGCCCCTCACAAGGCTGGACCTGTCCCTGCTCCTCACACCTCCACATCATCCCTTTTCATGAGAAAACATCACTCTATATGCTGGAAAGCAAAACCAAAAGAATATTTAAACTTATCTATTGTCTACGTCTCTAGCTTTTTGAAACAGTTCTGCAGGGAATATGAATGGAAAAGGCAAATACACCTGGTAACTCTTTCACATTTTAGACAGATAAAAGAATACAGTCCAGGCCTGTACAAAGCAGGGGATGGGAGGGTGGGGGGTGGGGTGGGGAAGAGGTAAACAAAAATCCAAAAGAAAATCAATCTTCCAGTCAGGACTGGGAGACATTTCTAGAACCAAAGAGGAGTTATCTACTTCTTCAGCAAGTGCTCAGGGAAAAGCACGTCTGTGAGCAGCCTGCTTTTCTCCTGCAAGCAAAGCAACCTGTGCCAGCAGGAGGGACCACTGCATCCATGTCCACAGCCTTCAAAGGGCCAGCACCTCTGCTCCCAGGGGTCTGGCAGGACACTGCATGCTTTTGTATGCACCCTGTTCACAGGGGAAAAGGCACAACAGCCAGAGCCAAAGATGTATCACGCAAAGATATCATACAGAAATATCTACTGCACAGCCTGCAAGGCAGGGGGCCCTCTGGCAGCCCTCATGTTTCATGTTGGTCACTGTCACTGCTTTGTAGAACAGGTGAAAATAATATGCAAGCATGAATATCCAGCAATGGTGACAATTTAGGAACCCTCAAGAAATTGCTAGGGGATTTACAGACTCACTAAGCAAATGTCTTTTTGTTGAATGCTGTATTATGCCAATGAACTTCTATTTCTAATCTGTTTGTGAAGGTTTAGGAGTAGTTCATGTCCTCAAACCACAGACTGAACATCACTAGATTGGAAAAATCTCACTCCATCATTTCATGTGTACCTTTGTTTAGATATTAATAGAGGGTAATGTAGTTATGCAAGTCCTCGCATTCAGATAAGGGTGTTCATGTATCCTCTGCAGACCCTGCCAGGAGACCAGGCTCAGACAGGAGCTTCTGTGCCCTCCAGGATCCAAAGGAAAGGACTTGCAGGGTAATGCTTTAAGCAGCTTTCCATTTGTTTGTTGTTGCTTGAGAAAGAGAAAAGTTTTTTCCATAAGGCCTTGAATTTTGCCATGTATACACCTGTCATCAGCTGCAGATGAGGTTTACCATGACAAATTTGTTGCACACAACAGATTTATAAAACATAGCATACAATTATACATTTATATTTTACTTTTATATTCTGTATTTTATATATTATATCATATTATACATTTATATTACTGGCATTTATAGCATGTAAAAATTCAGACTCTAAATTAGAGAAAAAAAATCCAAGACTGTGCATAGACTTGGCAGTTTCTTTAATACCAATATTAATAACAATATTAAAATAGTAATTTTAATAATATCAAATAGTATCAATATAATTAATTCCTAACATTTACTTAGTTTACATATAACATGGGAATTCTTAAAGAAAATAACTAACCAATAAATTAATACAGAATTAATATTACCGTGTTAATTTCAAATTGAATGGTTCTCATCCCAAGATCGATCTTTGACAAATTTAAAATACCAGCACAGATTTTTGTCTGGCTTTGGGATTTGGTTTTGTTTCATTTTTTGTTGTTGTGTTGGTTTGCTTTTTTTTTTTTTGAGTTGACGTGCTTGTTTCGACACACAACATGAATTCATGAAAGTTTTTATGTATGGAGTATTCAGTCCAAATATTTGGGGATGAGGATTTACTGTATTAACTCCTCATGAGTGCACCCAGTGCTGTCCTGATATTCTCTGATGCCGACACAAAGGAAGAGCCAAAGATGTTTTCAAACAGCCTTCATGAGTAATTAAATTAACTTCAGTTAATGATTTTCAAAATAGCCTACAGAAATTAAATGACCACAACCCATTAAACAATCAATTCCAAATAAAGAACATACTCCTCACTCTTCTTGTGGCAAATGAGGTACATTGCATGAGCTCTGTCCTTCACCTGCTGAAATCAAGTATAACATTTCAAAAAATCACGTTGGTGTCGGATAGTCAGTGGAAAAGGAGATTTGTGATGTGCTGTTCCTATGGCAAATTTTCTTCCTCTTCCCTTGAATTGTAAGAAAAAAATTATCTTGTAGAGACAAAAAAAAATATATGATAGCATGGAAAAGTTAAATTAAGGTGTAACTCATGTTTAGGACTCTGTGGTTTCAAAGACAGGGAACACATTCAAAAATACGTATTTTGGTCTATTTCATATTTGCTGCATTAAGTACTTTGGCAAATCACATGTCAGGACTTTTTGTAGTTAAAGCAAGTCCCTGGGAGGTCACCTGAGGAGATCCCAGATTCAGTTTGGTTAAGTCAGAAACCTCAGCCCCCTCCCAACAGCCAAGGCACAAATGGCCATCCAAATCCTGTAACAAACAGTAACAGAAGAAAAGTTTCTTCTCTGTATCTGAAACACGGATGGAGTATCCTGATAAAAGGTGAGGGAGAACAAACCCCTCAGACCCAGCTGAGTCAGAACCCACTGCACTGACAGGAAGTAGGGAGTGATGACAGCTGGATACTCCCTCTGGCAGAAGGCTTGGTTTGGTGGTGGACTTGGCAGTGTCAGGTTAATACTTGGACTGAGTCTTAGAGGTCCTTTCCCATCCCAAATGATTCTGTGATGCTATGAGGGTATTGCTTGGGCCTGAGTTTCATTTTGGAGCCATGAGACCTCTGTAGCCTGTCAGGATCCAAAGTCCTGTGAGAGAGCTGGTGGAGTGAGATGTTAGTCCCTGGAAAGCTCAAAGCTGGAGAGCACTGTAGGGAACTGCTCCTCTCCAGGTCAATGGGAGCAGCTGGAAATTGGCCAGTGGCATCACAGCACCATTCTACTAGGGAGAACTCACAACCCATGGAGCATGCACTCAGGCAGGGGAACAGAAGCAAGGAGCAGAAGAAGCAAACAAGCAAGCAGCACGGTGTTGTAACCTTCCTGAAGGGAGCAGGAGGGACTGAGCACAATAGGCATTGAAGGAAAGGGATGTTGAGACTGAGTTTGGGAGAGAGGTGTTTAAAGTTGAGCATATGAAGGAGAAGGAAAGTTTTTATTTTAATGTTATGTATTATGTTCCCTTTTATCCTCCAATAATTAAATCTTGTTACTTGGCAAAAAGTAAAATAAGCAAAATTCTGGGACCTAAGACTGCTCTGCCCATAGCAGCATAACAGAAAAACGTCCTTCCTTTTCATTTTTATGATTGGACTTTTCAGGTTCCCTTCTCATTCAGTCTCCTCAGTTTGCCACCATTGTCTTCTAGAAATGTTTGATCATTTCATCACAATCCATCTTTAAAAAATGCAGCAGTTTATACTCTCTTTGTGAACAGGTTTTTCTTCCCCCAATTTTCAACAGGAATGTCCTGTTAAAGTTTTTGGAAGCAAGAAACTCACAATAGTATGACTTTAAAACAGACACATATTCAGTGCTAGAAGACTAACCATCTAAGTCTGGTATAGGCACTAGAAGCTTTAAAATTTTCACAAGATTTCTAGTCATTGATGTTCATCCATTACCTCTATCTGTACATCACAGCAAGTGAGCTGGAAGCATGTGCCAGGAGAACGCAGCTGGCTGGTCGATATTTGTCAGTTTGAAAGTGATTGGTGCTATCAGGGTGTACTTGACAGCAATTCAATAGAAAACTTTTACAGGCAACAATTTTGTTTGTACAACGGAGCTTTTGGTTTTTTTCTGTACGGAATTATAAGGTGTAGGTTTCAGAGACTGAGGATTTCTGGAAGGGTTGCTGGAACAGAATGATAAATTGAAGGACAGGTACCAATTGTCAAGGGAATGAAGTTGATTTGTGTTGCATCTTCAGCTTTTGGGAGCTTTGAGAGTGACAGAAAGACCAACAGCACCGAGTGCTGCTAAAACACATCCCTGTGGCATTCTTGCTCCTGATATCCTTACAACCCAAATAGATAAGAAAAGATTTTTGCAACAATTTTATAGATGGCGATTAAAAGTCAGACACTTTAGGCTTGTAAACTTTTTATCTGTTGCAGGGCTTAAGGGACTTAGTTCTGTTCCAATTTCCAAGTACTCCCAGTAGAATCCTAAAACAGACTGCAATTTAACTAATTTCACACTTCTTCCATAACCAAAACTTCAGGGAACTTTTCCAACAATTTAAATTCAGTATTAAAAAAAAAAAGACAAGATAAAATGTAATTCGGATAATTTTTTCCTGTGCGTGGCCATGAAATTATAAATATATACATATATATAAAAAAATACACAAAGCTTAATTTTTAATGGTTGGAGAAAACATTTTGAAGACACATTTCAATCTGAGTTCCACCTGTAAGCATTTTTTTTAAAGAGTCTTATTAAATCCAGGATATATCTTCAACTTATCTGCGTAAAAGACTATATGACTAAAACACTTTAAAACAATACTGAGATGAACTTTATTTGTATGCCACTGGAAATCTTCTTTTTATGTAGCCAAAATCTCAGAGCAAGCTTGTAAGAGAATCTGAATCTGAACCCACAGTTATGTTTCAGTGAAACAGCAGCTTCCGAGCTGCATAAGGACTAATGAGAAGTGCTCTGAAACTAATGTTATTGATTCTTGTATCAATACTAATGGAAAGTAAAAAAAAAAACCCTCAATATTCAATAAAATATCCTTGTATACATGTCTCCATTTCCTGAAGGAACTTCTGTCTTCTAGCAGATGTTTGGTTTAAGCTCCTTTACATCATAGGTCATACTATGATGTAGACAATCATTCTAATAGACATCGAAAGATCCATATTTCACAATTTTATGTGTTTTGCTCTTGATCCCATCTCTACTTTCACCTTCATGCTTTGTTATGGAAAAAGAACTACCGATTTATATTCTGCATTCTGTAAGGAACTCACTTATGTTTATTTCCCTTAAGCCAGCTGCTTAAGTGTGTACTGTATTTGTGGTATGTCCTGTAAACCTACTGAAACTACTAAATTTTTTATCATTTCTTCCCAGTAAAATTGTTTACTGTTGTGTTCAAACCTGCCTGCATTAGACTTTTTTTCTATTAAGAGAAAAATAAAGGCAGATAATAGGCATTCTAAGAAAGATATGAATCATTGCCATAGAAGCTCTTTCTCTCTCATTTTATGATTTTCAACCTCTTCCCAGTTAAGTTTTCAGGAAATTTGTATTATGAAGATATCAAATACAAAACTACGTTGTCTCCTCAATGCCATACCACAAAAATCCCCAAAGGATTTTGTGTATGTGTGTATGGCCAAACTTCGCGAACACAGATTTAGGCAGGGCTCTCCCCACGTGCCCTTCCAGCTTGTGCAGTGGATTTTTTAGGTGAGGCACAGCGTGTGCAGAACTGGCCCCACCCTTTAAGTCCTGAGGTCTATCTGCCATGGTCGAGCGAGCTTGGACAGTGCCAGTGAAGTCCTCAGGACTGTCACAGCACCCGGTACTAACCAGGGCTGACCCTGCTGAGCATCCGAGATCTGAAAGGATTGGATGGCAGGAAGGCTTGAACTTCCCAGTGCGGTCTCCAGTGAGACTCGAACTCACGACCTTGTGATCCAGACTCCGGAGTGCTCACCATTACTCTACGGGATTTTGTAACACACTAGAATATATCTACATGGTTGTGTACCCTAAGCTTGTTCTTTGGTATTTAATCTGTCTAAAAATGGTCAAATCTCTGGCACAACTTCCAAAGATTTTCTTTTATTTGTGAACGTTTAATCCAATTATTATGAGTACAGTCCCTCACAGAGTTTTAACTATGCTTGTCACCATGTGATGGGGATGTACAATTTATTTCTATGGGGCCTGTGCAGAGAATATAAAGATTTGAGAAGTTCTTTGCAATTGCCATAGAATCACAGAATCATAGCACAGTTGGGGTTGGAAGGAGCCTTAGAGATTATCTCATGCCAGCCATCCTGCCATGGGCAAGGACGTCTTCCTCTAGAACAGGTTGCTCAGAGCCCCATACAGCCTGGCCTTGAACACTTCCAGGGATGGAGCATCCACAGCTTCTCTGGGCAACATATGTGAGTGCCTGACCACCCTGTGAGCAAAGAATTTCTTCCTAAAATCTCATTTAAACCTGCCCTCTTTAAGCTTAAAGCCGTTCATCCCTGTCCTGTCACTATCTACCCATCTAAATCATCCCTCTTCATCCTTTTCATAACCCTCTTAAAGTGCTGGAACATCACAGTAAGGTCTCCCCAAATCCCTCAGTTCTTCAGGCTGAACAACCTCAGCTCTCTCAACCTGTTGATGAGATGATGAGATTATTAAGAACATAATTTTTATAATATCCTTTAAGTGACTTTCTGTTTCCAGTGCTGCTGCTGTCGCTACCTACCTACCACTAATGATCTGTGTATTATTTAGTCGTTCCACATTGCCCTGGAAAAACACTTTTCTCCCAGTGCTGGATAAACACCTGGGGGGAGGAAAAAAAGAAAACCAAACAGAAAAACAACAAGCAAAAATAAAAGATAAACTTTTTACTGCATTTCGTATTTCTTCTATTTTGAGAATTGTTCATTTCTAGGGAAAAAAGAACATAGTCTCTTGAGCACATTAAAAATCTAAATATCCAGTAAAAGTAACAAGAATAAGAAATAAATAGATTGTTGTGTTTTTTATGTTGGTAGTTTAAATTAACATGACAATATTCATATGTTAGAAGCAAATCATGATAATGGTAATTTTCTTTAAAAGTACAAAGGTTTTGTATCTTTTGGAGATAATTGCAAATTTCAAGATCAAGATAAGTGTAGGTTATATGCAGATGGTATAAAGAGAAAGAAAGAGTAAGGGCTCTCAATTCCCCACATTAAAATAAAAAAGGTTGATTTTTTGAGCTCCCAAGGGTCCGGCGCTAGAGTCAAAGACATCGCCTTCATAGAAGTATCGTCAGTGCTCTGAAGTTTATTTTCCAAAACACACACACTTATCACATACTTCTTGAGTACACGAATAGTATAGGAATATTATTGGTTAATGGCTAGGGTTTGCTTGCTTTACCACACAACTTGATGGGTACTATTCTCTAAACTATGCCTCTCTGTATCACTATTTCTGCCTGCTTTTTCTAGCAGCTGCTGCATACCTTATTGTTTACTGCTCTTCTTGAAGCAGACTCAAGGATGCAGGGGCCCCGTTTCCCTCTCCACAGGCAGGGTTGTGCATACAGGCTTCCAATAGCACACTGTGGCCTGTGCTATTAATATTCCTAAACACCACATTGTGCCAAAACTACTTTCAAGGTATGTTATACCTGTGGATAGCAGTGAAGACGAGGATTCTCAACATTCGTTTTTTATATTTAGAGGTGTTTACAGAGAGCCACTTCCTTAAGAACCCACACCTTCCGAAACTCTGGAGTTTTAGTGTGCCTAAATACACAACTCAGCAACCACATGAACTCCATCAGGTACAGTCTCAAACTTACAGGCTGACAGCTCCCATCATTTTTGTGCTTTATGACTGCCATCTCAATACATCCATTTCAGTTTAAAAACACAGGATTTTGAATTGTTCTCTTGAGGATGAATCCAGAATAATCATCTATGAATTCTAACAGCCACCAAAATCAGCAGCAAAGAGTCAGGATATGCAGGTGTGTCTGAGTGGTGGCAGGAGTGGGAAAAATTCCTGATGACTAAGAAGTTTCCATTTGAGTGCCAGCCACCTGGGGGGGGGGGGGGGGATGCCAATCCATCCCTTTAAATTGAGAGGCTCAGAATGGGATGGAAAATAAGGGGAAGAGGAGGAATTCTTCACAGAAACACAGAACCACACAATATGCCAAGTTGGAAGGGGCCTACAAGGACCTTTGAGTCCAACTCCTGGCCCTGCACAGAACTCTTCCCAAGTGTCACATCATTTGCCTGAGAGCATCGTCTGAATGCTTCTTGAACTCTCTCAGGCTTGGTGTTGTGACCACTGCCTGAGGAGCCTGTTCAGTGCCCAGTCACCCTCTGGGTGAAGAACCTTTGCCTAATATCCAGCCTAAACCTCCCCTGACACAACTTCAGGCCATTCCCTTGGGTGCTGTCACTGGTCATCATAGAGGAGAGATCAGTTTCTGACTCTCCTCTTGCCCTCACAAGGAAGTTGTAACTGCAGTGAGGTCTCCCCTCAGTCTCTTCTCCAGCTGAACTCACCAAGTGCCCTCAGCCACTCTTCACACGCTTCCCCTCAAGGCCCTTCCCCATCGTTGTTGCCCTCCTTTGGACACTGTCTAATGGCTTCATATCTTTCTTACATTGTGGTGCCCAAAACTGCCACAGTTTTCGAGGTGAGGTCATCCCAGTGCAGAGCAAAATGGGACAATCCCCTCCCTCTCCCAGATGGTGAAGCTTCTTGGCAGCTCCACTGCAATGGCAGAGCTATAGTTTCCCACTCCCACCTCATCCTGGAGGAGATAATGAAAGATGGATCAACACACTGAAATATAATTTGCTCAAGAACCGTCTTTATTTGAAGCATAATTAGACAGAGTTGGGCATTCACAATAAAATCAGTCAAGGGATACAGCCCTCTCTCCAGCAGATTATGAGTTACGTCAACAATCTGGTGTAAGGCTCAACTGGTGTGAATTTACTCGCTGGTGGTACGGACTGTTACGCCATTTCACTCCTTTCTGGTTACACTTTTTTTAGTTCTTAAAATGGCAGAACATTTTTGTGAATGGTACATTAGAACAGAAATTGAACCTTGAGGTGTTAAAGTCTAAATTTAACACTGATGCATAGTCAGTCTGCTACCAGGAATATTCGTGTTGGCTTCACGAATCCACATTAATTACTCTGAAATGAATAACTGCTTTTAGAATTGCAGCAGTGGAAGATTTTGCTCCAATCTGCCATATTTTGACTGAAAAATCATATCCCTGAATGTAAGTGTTAAATATTAATATTGAATTTAAATATACATGAAGGAAACTGCTTCCATATGTTCATATTATGAGTCTAATTCCATTTTAGTTGAATGAGCCACAAAGAGTGAGCCTGTTTCACTGTACCATTAATCTCAAAATGCTAGTAGTGGAATTTAATTGCCTGTATTAAAATTTCAAGCTCACTTTCTATTTCTGTCTTTCAATGCAATTGTATCTTTCCCCCGAGTTCCAAATGCCAAAAGCTATTTATATTGCATAAGGAATATAACCTTACACTCATGTGACATCTGCATCACATTTCATAAGACATTTCCAAAGAAACAGCTCCCATCTGAAATGGCAAAATTTGAAGCTGTAGAGATAGAAGGAGAGACACCAGTTCTGTGTAATTAAAGTCTACAGAAACTTAAATTTGACATCAAGAAAGGGCTCAAGGTAGTCAAAAGTCCCTGGTCACATGGGCAGACAGAAAGGAAACCAACTGTAGACAATTCAAGATGGAATTAAAAGCACAAGGAAGTAAAGCAAAGGTATTTGATGCTCACTTCCTGAAATGATGGAGAAAAGCAGGCTCAGTAGAAAAATATAACGTTTGCCTAGATTGACTGCTAAAAAGGGAATAAATTATCAAGTTTTGGGTTACAAAAATCCAATCACCTGGGCTGTGAAAACCACATAATGTCTGTATACCCACAAGATTGTCCAGTTTTGCATTCCATCTTGATAAGTTGGTCTGATAAAGTGTCTAGTCTTCCAGCAAATAACACCTCTCCTACTTCCTCAGCACATTTGACCTTCAGGATCTGATATATTGAGGCACAGGCATGGAAACAAAAAAGCAAGACCAAAGGGATGAAAGAAGAAGCGTGACATGTTAGTAGGCTCTGTCTGATGCAATATCAACTGCTTCAGCATGAATTGTGCTGCTGACTCGGGCTGTCATAATTGATTCATTAAAGAAAAGAGAAGAGGAGGGAATATAAGAATAGAGAACGGAAGAAAAAACAGACTCTTTACAAGGCGTGATAGAAGATAATGCTGTGAAACATAAAAGTATGAAGTAGTTTTTGATTTCTGGCTGCCAGTGAAAGCCTGACCTGCCTATATTCTAAGATAGGTAATTTATTTTCTTAACACATCTCTATAAAATATTCATTTTTCCCATGCTAGTACACTGTCTGCGAGTTGTAGTTTATTAAAAATCCTACAAGTAAAAAATGGGAATAATGAATTTTTTAACAACTGTTTTCTCTCTGAAGATGATTGAATACAGTTTACAAGGCAGAAAAATAATATTAAAAATGCAAGTAAGACATCAAATCAAAATCAATTAAGCAAACAAGTCTAAGTGGATCCTCTTAACCTCTTGTTTTCGGCAATAAAATTGATCAGTGGGCCAAGTTATGCTTTTAAATTGTAATTTTGCTTATTCATTCAAGCAGTTGGGGTTTTTTGACTGCTATCTTTGTTTCCATAGCTACTCAGTTGATGGACTCCTAAGCAATGCGATAACATGTTTGCAAACATCCTGTCTTAGGTCCTGGTTTATGTTGTATTTCTTATGCATGGAAGGCATGGGAGGGAGCTTAGGGGTTAAAAAGAGCAGAATGAAAAGGCACCTCTCAAACCTGACTCACCATTCAGCATGGACTCAGACTGACTCTCTGCAGATGTGATGCCTGCAGTCTTTTTCTCCTGTACTCTACTGCTGGAGGAAAGCTAACCTCTGCCCGACACTGAGTAGCTTGTGGAAGGGCTTCCCTCTAAAACACGTGTTTCTATTATTTTAAGGAAACACACCACAAAGACCAGGTGCAGGCCTTCTACAGATTAAAAAGAGAAAATTGCTTTCCAGAAATATCAGCACTGCTTATTGGGACATTCATATTTTACCAGAGCAATGAAAAATATTTGATGTCTTGATTTTAGGTGCCCTTGCCAGCATCCCAGGAACACAGGAGCTGCTCAGGTGTGGGAGACAACCAGGGTAAAAAGGACCTTAACATTGGCTCAGTTGTTTTATCAGGGAGATGGCACATTACCAAAAACAACTAGAATCATCCAGCTGAGGAGACAGCAGTTTCTGCATGGGATAAAGGAGGAATCCTCTCAAATGCCTCACAACACTGAGTAACAGAGAACAGCTAAGAAATTATACAATTCATGGCAACGTTCTAAGAACTCACAATAGCTTGGGCAGATTGCTCTAGTCAGAGAGCAGAGAGATGTCATGTCAAAACTGACTTTTCAGCCTATTTTCTTTCATAGTCTGAGTTTATGTGCTTTATGTTTCAGTCGAAGCCCAGAACTAAGGACATATTCAAGGATGTTTTCAGGCAAGAACTGGAATAGGTCCTAGGGAAATCCCCAGCAAGAGACTATTGGATTTGCTGTCATTCCTAGACATGATCGAAAGCCAAGTGCTGAAAATCTCTTGAAGAAATGAGTGCTTGACTAAGTCTCAAACTCCTGGGTCCTTGGCTGTCCTCCACTGATGCTGAGCTCTTCAGAGGACAGTACCACAGCAGAAGGGTACAGCTGTGCTGGCACAGCCCTATGCATCAGTTTTTCTGAAGTCTGAATGGAAGCCTGTGTTGAGGGACACATTCAATGCAGGTAGCTGAGTGTGCAGCCACAGTTTCAGCTGCAGACTGAGCTCTGGACAGTGGGAGCCTAAGAAAAGAATCCCTGAATTTTGGATAACAAGGGGCACATGGACTTCTGGAACAGCCAGGGGACCAGACACTCAGAGGCAGGGCAAGAACTGATGACCCCCCCCAGAGTTTCCTATGCTTAGACTGAAAGGATATGAAAGCCCTTGATTTCCTTAGTCCTTCCTCAGAGACACAGAGTTTGAGCTGTGTCTTGAGCTGTTACTTTGTGATTGCATCATGGTTAAATTATTTCAAGTATCAAGATGTCTGAGACTCTGCTATGGAAAACCCTTGTCTGACTGTGTTATTGTGGACTGCCAAAGTGGCTTCTGGATGGCCAGACAGAAACATTTCCATAACACCTGCATCTTCTTGTTGTCTGTGGCCTGCAGTGCCATGATTTGAACAGCCCTCAGGGCTGGTGGATCTTTGGAAGCAAAATCCACCTTGCCCGCCTCTTGCTCTGCATGGATCAGGCAGTGCATTAACAGCCAAGATTTTGTTTGGTGTTCATAGTTCCACAGTGACATAAATCAGAGTTGTGTTTCATATAAGTCTCTACAATGTATAAGAGTCCCAAAGGAGTCATAAACTCACATTTAGAAAGCATGCTTCGGTTCAGAAGGTTAATTCTCATAGCAACTCAAGGCCAAGGTGGAAAGAATACAAAGACACACTTTGCTTTATATTTTCTAAAATATCATCTCTAATACACAAATATTGCACTTTTTTGACCCTTTTCTGTTGTCAAGAAAGAAGAACAGGGTGTAATGTGGTCACAAAAACAAAACCTAGGTGATTTTAGTCAAAATAATTCACACTTAACTGCTTTACCACTGAATCAGCTCATAGGTGATTTATCAGTGTCATTGCAATTGCTGCTTCCATGGCTACAGAAAGTGCAAGACTAACCATTCCTGCCGTTCTTGCCTTAATTTTGTTGTTTGAAGAGTTGCTTCAATATCTGCAGCTAGTGACACAACTCCCATTATTCTACTTCCAGTCAGAATTACATAATAACAGAAAATAACAGCAGTAGCATTAGTGCTGGAGCCAGCTATAGTTTTTTAAAAGGCCTTTGGTGAAGAAAGGACTGTATGGTTTGAATACAAATATTCAGTTGTCTATCACCAGTTAAAGCAGGCCATCCTGTTGTGTTCTGGCAGGGTCTGTTTTGCAGTATTTAGGGATCCATGATCCTGCAGATCCAATGGCACTATACTTGAATCAAGTTTTCGGTGACTTGTGCCTCTAACAAGTATTTCAGTTCCTATTGAACTCACACACTTACAAAAGCCAAGTAGCAACATCAAAGATGACAAGTAAAAGGTCAAAATTCAACCAAAATGCAAGAATACTTTGATGTGCTGAAAAATTATGAAAAACACCCTTTTGATTTTGAAAGCTGATTTCTGGTGTAATCTTGCTCCACTGGTGGTCCATAGTAGAAATATGAGGGGTATTTCATGCATTGAAAGTGAAAGCTGACTGATAAAATAAACTGAACCAGCGCAGTTATCAGTGAAGACAGTAGAGCTTTCACTGAACATGAACTCCAGGTCAGGAAATCAATTGATTGACAGTGATTGAAAAACATGGAAATCCTCATGCAAATGATTCAACTGCTGTATTTGAACATCTTTGCTAGAGCATGACATTGACATAACCAAACCACCTCTTACTATGAGAAGAGAAGAATTTCAGTAAAGACTGGAAGACACATATGAAGCATAAATGACTACAGTAATTAGGATTTCCACAAGGCCATTATGTCCATGGAAACAACTGTAGAGGTGGAATAGTTTATCATAGCAAGTAACATCTGTTTAAGTAAACATCCTGCATAACTTGAGCACTGCAACTACACTTCCACCCACTAGATTGGACATTAGATTGGATGGGGGGAGATGGAAAAAATATGGGGGAAAAAAAATTAAATGCAGTTGAAATTATTCCTTATTCTACAAAGAAAGTATGACTTTGACTATTAACTCCAAATCTCTTCATCATCCTTTCTGTATGAAAAGTTATATTTCTGAAAATCTTGTAGCACTTACACTTTATCTTTTCAGCCTATGAGCACAAAGAAAACTCAGTTTGCAATAACTAATAAATAGTAAATATTATTTTGGTCTCAGGAAAATAGAATTGCTTTTGGTCTTTGTTTACTGCCTTAACTTTGATTTTCAATTACCTTCTTAGCTGAGCACCAAAACCATTTCTCCTCCTTGACCGCATTCACCTACTAGATGATAGGTGATATTTTCAACAAGTTACATTGCTAACATCAAACCAAACTCAGCAAGAGATAGCCAGACAACCTTAGTTCTATAGGACTAGCATTTGCTTCTGTTCTCTAATTGCAAAATAAACTTGAATGTCTTTTTTCCCCGCTGATTTGTAAAGGTAGAGTGTTATTATGGGCAACCTTCTCATGATCCTTTGGATTTCTACTCCAGGAGACCTGCTTAAGGTGACCCGGCCAAGGTGACCTGCAGAGGTCCTGTACAACTTCCGCCACTCTGTAATTATTATACCATGTGTCTTGATAATTTTTTTCATCTTACCTCTTAATTCAACAAGGCTCAGGTCTCTGTAGGTGGTGATCCCTCAGAGAACACATGGAGTTTTAAAAGGACATGGAAGGACAGGGGCAAGCAGCATTTTACTATAGCTTTGTGTTGCTTAGTCTGTATAAACTTGCTGCTTGTAATCAACATTCAAGTACTCTGGGTTTTTTAGTATGGCAAATAGTTATTTTCCTTTAGCATCTTTTTGTAGTTGGTCACTTGTTGAAGAGCATTTTGTGTGAGTTTAATGTTACATTGAGATTCTTAAAATCCCACTATGTTCAGTGTACTCTCTACATGTGTATTTCACAGAAAGTGTGTACATGTACTGCTCATGTTCTTTAAAGCTCTGGGCTGTATTCAGACCTGCTCATTGCAGAGCACTCTGTTAAACAGTAAGGATGGACCCACATTATTTGTCTAACTCATGTATATATTAGTCTTCTGATGACTGTCAAAGCAAAACTCACTGAGCAGCCTAAATGAAGTATAGAATTTGTCGGTTTGGTTTAGACCTGAAATTTGTCTTGTTTTTTGTCTGGATGAAGCTGACTTTGTGTACCTAAGTGAACACTTACTATTATTATTTTGATGGGTTTTTTCCTTCTGTTGATCTCAAGACATTTCATTGTAGCTGAATATAAAAACAAGTGATTATAATGCAGTATTCTATTTTTTTTAAATACTCATCTCCCAGCCACACTGAAATATTTCAGCCTTAACCTGTCAAAGCATCACAGCATTTTCTATTGGCACCCTGTGGAATTCAGGAGGCACCACATACTGTGTGGCCCCAGCTTGCTGAAGATAAAAACACCAGAATACACTGGTCTGTAACTACACTGAGGCAAAACAAAAGCACATCTAAATATAAGTGTAGAACTTAGTGTTTCCAATTAAAAAATTGATCTGAGAAAAAAAAAAAGAAACTGAAAGGTTGCTTTAGCATCATCTTTGTTTACAAAATTTCTACCACCCAAAAATTTTCCTCCTCTCCCCATCTCGCATTCATTCTCCCTCCCTCCCTCCCTCCCTCCCTCCCTCCCTCCCTCCCTCCCTCCCTCCCTCCCTCCCTCCCTCCCTCCCTCCCTCCCTCCCTCCCTCCCTCCCTCCCTCCCTCCCTCCCTCCCTTCCCACCTCTGCCTTTCATATTCAGTCAATATCACTACAATGTGTGTTTCATTTAGCCCAATATGTTGCATTAGGTTTCTCTCAGAATCAAGTAACATAAAAATTAAATTTCAGGCTCAGTTCAAGCATTGCCTTGTCTTCATTTTTCTCCCAGTGAAGCCAGTGCCCTAACAGGTTTCTATCTGAATAGGAATGCTGCAAAGCCCAGTATCTCATTACCCACCCAGCAGGTTTGCTGTTACCAGGATAGCACCAGCTTCTTCACATCAATCTACTTCCAAAGTTTGGGTTCCCTGCAGTGACAGTTTTGGTTTTGAATCTACAGTTGAGAAAAACAAGTATAAACAATTAAAATAGTTTTTCCAGAGATTGACCATTCTTAAAAACATCAGTTGCATTTCTTAAACTATTTCATGTACAGGCACCCAACAAAAAAGCTAAATTCCTTTCATATGGTCAATGTTTAAAGCAGTCCTTAGACAGGCACAATGTACAATCAAGGAATTGTGTGCTGTAGAATAAGAGTACATATACCTTATAAGCTGTTGTCAGCATCAACATCGCTTCTCCAGACTAGTTGGGCAATTAACGTATGTTCCACAGTGCTTACACTTAAAAAATGCTCACTCCAATTTGTGTACAAAAGCATTTGCAGTGTGTAACAGTATCCGGAAAGTTTATATCAACCAGGATGCATTAGTTTAACTGCTCTGAGCATACGTTCATGGTGTTACATATAGAACCTATCAAAGTTATAGAAATGGGTGGTTTACTCTAGCTCTGTAAGTCTAGTGTGTGCCCAATTCAAGAAATAGGAAATATTTCCATGATACACCATTAAGTTGGTTCTCTTTTCTCCCTGTGTGCCTTTTTTCACATGCTGAGCTAATTGATGCAGCTCAGTTGAATACATATGTATTACCTATATATTATGTTTATTCCTAATCCTATTATACATGTGTTTCAATTATTAAATAACACTTTCACATTTATGATGAACAAGATGCTTTTATAATTGTCATGTCTGCCTTTATTACTGCATATTATCATCTATATATATCTATTATCTCAATTTTAATATGCCCCATTAGTGCTGCTCAGCTGTTTCTGCTAGATCACAGATGATTCACTGATCAAGACACTGCAGCTCTTGGCTCTCCTTCCCTTGCAGAGTAGCACCTGCTCCTGAATTCCCCAACCCACAGCCCCACCACGAGTGTCAGAGCTGGTCAGCCCATTTTCCCCTCTAGAACCCAAAGTATCTGCCAGGACTCAAATGGAGAAGTAATTTTTGGGAGAGTGGTTGAATATGTGACGGCACAAAGTTCATCACCAATTTCTGATCATTTCTGTAGCCTCTCAAATGATTTCAGATACATTTGGAACCAGTCATATCAGGAATATCCATACCGCACTAACCCAATAAGAAAAGAACAAGTGACAGATAAATTATCTGGTAGTTCCACATACTTACCAAGCTATACCTGGGTGCTGGGTGTTAAAAACACAGGCCAAAACAAACAGAGGGATTCATGGCTAAACAACATTATTTCAAATATTATTAACAAATAAAAGAAAAAAGGTGAAAGACTAGGTCCTAAAAGGTGTAGAAGGAGTAAGGTGTCAATAATTGCATCTGTGTCCGTAACTAAATATCATATGTTTTAAGAATGGTTCAAGTAAACTTGACACATTGTAAATTTTTAATTGTTCTTGCAAAATTTCCAAGCAGTCTTTTTGACAAAATCTCACGTAACAAAAACCTGTTTGTGATCTCATTTCTTACATCTTTTAACTTATTTTGCCTATTTTTAATGTTTTTATTCCCCTGAGAAAGCATTTATTTATTTATTTATTTATTTGCTTGTTTATTTATTTATTCTAAGCAAAAGCAGAATTTTGTGCTGTCACATGAAGAATGTCACTAGACTAAGGTTGTTTGACCTTTCCCTAGCAAGAAGCAGCAGTTCACCACTGCTAGGCACACCTGGCTGTTCTGCTCTTCCCATCCACTAATGCCAATAGGACTATCTGCAAACAGAAAACAAGCCAGTTTGCTTAAGTGCTTTTTATTAAATCCAGGACTAGACAACTTGATGGGAAACCTACTTTTACTCATATCTAAAATAAAAATGTGCAAGCCTTCTCTTTTAATCTCTTTGGAGTTTTATTTTTGCCACAAGTTTTAGTGCTTTAAATAAAGACCGTGTCTACAGAGTGCCGCATTACAATCAAAACGTGAAAGAATTGTGAGGGTTGACATCAGAAGTGGAATTAGGGGATTCCCAGCATTTTCACCTGCAATGTGCCAAAAATATATTATGGGCTGACAATCACAAATCACTTCTGTCAGATCAGGTGTTCTAAACTTCTCAGACCTGTTTAATGAATGGCAGGAGTATAAAGATCCAGTGGGACTCAAATAATTTAAAAATATGCATAACCAACAACACATTCCATTACTTTTTTGTCTGCTATGATGAGCTGTGCTTCTGAGGTTGAAGAGAGGAGACCTTAACTCAAGGACCATAAAAAAAAAGGTGGGAAAGTGAGCTGTGTGTTTAAATATGTTTTATGCTGCTACTTCCATGTTCAGGTGGCATGATCACATCTTACAGGGCAGTTCTCTTACTGGAATGTAGTGAATTGGACTTGTATCCAAAATCTTTTCACACTGAAGAGCTCTTAGACACAAACCTGCATGAACATTTCTCCCCCCATATTCAAATGTACAGGGAGTTCCCTGTCACTGATAGAAAAAGAGCTTGTGAAACAACTGGCAGTATCAGGGGATTAGAAAAATGGCTAAACACAAAAAAAGAAGAAGTCTTAATTATTTGGAAAAGTTTTTAAGGTTAATGTTGAGAGCTTAACAGATACGAAGATTTTGGTGCTTCTCTCTTAGGGACATTGAAATTAAAATGAGGCCCAGGGGGAAAATTACTGTACATTTTGCTTTTTTATTGTTGTTTTGGTTTCTTAATGAGTTTATAGCAAGTATTGACTGTGAATGTGGGTGTGCAGGGCATCTTACATGACAAGATCTAGGACTCAGTTCTGGCCTCTGTGTCCTGACAGCAGCTGCCCAACACCTGCCCAGGCAAAACTCTGTAAGACATCATTGTGCAAAGCCTCTGTTTCTGCTCAAAGAACAGGCTGGTACAGAGGTGGGCTGTTCAGTTGCTGAGGTTATGTTACAGTGAAAATTTTCTTCAAAACCTGTAATTCTCAGCCTAGTAGAGCACCCACTGCTCCTTCAAGCCCTTTCATCAGTCATTATTGCTTAAAACCATCATCCTCAAGTGTTTCTGAAGGCAAGGTGCTAGTTGTGAGGTTGTAAATGTTAAAATAAATAAATTTTATAAATAAATAAATGTTATATTAATAAATACTATAATTTCCCAGGTATAAGAGTCCCAATATATGTCATGCACAGGGTTCACAAGAGCTTAAGACAAAAAGCAAAGGTCTGGTTCTGACTTCAGTATAGTTCTTCTTATTAATGTTAAAGTTATGATCCTGGCTGCAGTCAGCCTGAATTTTGCAGCCTAGCCCTCTCCATTTCATGAACAGTCCCCAGGACAGTAGAATCTAAAAAATTATTCATTAGAAACACCAGCTTCTCTGGTTCAAATTTATGACATTTTTAAGAACAAGGAACTGAAACTTATCCAGGTCTCAGAAACACAAAACTTATCTTCTCAGTGTTTTTCACCCAGAGGAAAATCACTCTCTGTTGCAGAATATTTTAACTCTGGGAGGTGAAATGAGACAGGGACAGCTTGTGGGAGTCTCTTGTTTCATCAAAAAATGCATAAGGGAGATAACAACTTCAGGCTGTAAATATTGTTCCATTCTCAAAATAAAGTCAAAACAAATTGAACTGTTAATTGAAATGCTTACCTGATTCAGTGCTTTACAATGCAGTTTAATTAACATGTTTGTCCTTTTCTGTTATTGTTTGGAGTGATCTATAGATGTATAGCTCTTGCCACAGATGGATTTCTCCAATCTGCCCTGTGAGATGACTGTGGGCAATTCTGCGTGTCAAATGTTTTTCCAGGTGAGTAATTCACTCAGACAGGAAAAGAGCAGTGAGGGTCCAGAGCACACTGAAGCATAATTCATTACATGACCCTTATGCTCTGCTGCAGGTATTTGTAACCAGAAAAGTATGCACTTTAGAGCTTGGAGTGAGGCTGTATTAAGATGGTTGTGCAGGTAGAAGCAGTGTACCAGATGTGTTTCAAAACACAAAGCAAATAGAACCCTTTGGTTAATATCCATGCCACAACTCCTGTGCACAGCCTGTATATCCCAAATGATTTGCTGCTCTTTCACTCTCATAGCTGAACATGTCATTAAGAAACCATTCTCCTTTTCCCAGCTGTGACAGATAAAGCCAGGAATGACTGGTACTACTGTCTGCTCCTGGGAGACACCACAGAACAGGGAATGAGATAAAACACCTACACACACTACAGTGAAAAAACCTACACACAACAGTGGGACACACAGTTATTATCTAATTAGAATGGGAATTCAGACAGGTGCTAAGGGGATGGAGAAGAAACACCTAATTGGTGCAAAACTGGCCCTGGTGTCTCACCCACAATGCTCCACAGTCCCACAGCTGCTGCCAGCAAGTTGTCATAGTGTGAGGCTGCAGGACACTCAGTCCCTGAATTCAGGGGCTTTTCCTTCTCTCCAGAACAAGAGCTGACATTCATGCTCTTTCTGTGTTGATAAACTGGTATGAATTCCCACACTGGTCCTTGAGACATGAATTGTCTGAGACATATGAAGTTGAGAAGTCACTGGTTATTCTGGGGAGACTTCAGTATCTTACTATCTTGATTGATCTGTACTTCTGCTTTCATGAGTAGGAGATTTATACACAGCTATTTCAGATCCCACTAAGCCAGAAGAATAATTTACTGTATTACACTGTATGAACAATGTCAGTTTCTAAAATAAAAAAGGAGGAGGGTGGAAGGAAAGCAAAAGCTTAAGGATACTATAGAGATCACTACATTTCCCCAGGCTTTGTCAACATTGATATTGTAGTAGGATTAACAGGATTTGCAGAATTATGATCATAATATTCACCAAGAATGAACGAATATATTGCTGTTACTGTCCTTGTCACGAAAACACAAAATTCAGCCTCTCAAAGAAAATATGGACTTGAAAGATTGTGTATTGGGAATTTTATGAAGAATGGTTTTCTGATGCACTCTTTATGTTCAGTGTGTTTGGAGGGATAGTAGTAGAAACAAAGACAGTTAAAGAAGCCTACATATCCATCTTCCCTGTACAAGACAGGAAAAATTTGTTCCCAGAGTTTTGCAGAGGGCTGATGAAATGGACCACAGCCAAACAAGGGATCTGACACTGCTGCTCTGTGATGGAGGCTGACTTCTGAGTTGTTTGTCTAAAACCACCATCTTCTCTGATCCCAGGGTTCTTCATACTGCTAAAAATAATTTTATATTAGATTGAAATATCTGTCAAGTCACTTGAGATGAATTCACTCACTGCAATGAGATGAATTGACCCAAACTAAACAGCTAAACCCTCAGCTAAACAGATATTCATTCCTTTGTTTTTTTCAATGCAGAGTCCCATTCCTTTGGTTTCTTTCAATGCAGTAATTGTTGTGGTAGCTTAACACTTGTAACCAATTACATGATTTACTGTGAGATTTCACTCTAAATATTAGTGATATTAATCTGACCCATAAACTCTATTAACATATTTCTGCTGGTAATCTATAACCTGAACCTGTGGGGATAAGCTTAAAATGAATTATTCTGTCATTATTATCTGCAAATGTATCATAATGAAAAGGTTGATTTGTTTCCCAGAAAATGGTGTCAGTTAAAAATTGTGTGTTGTTCACCAGTTCTTAACACAGACAGACAAATCTCCAAAAGCTGTTGGCCTAAACGAAGAATGGAGGTTTTCACATACTTGTTTGCTGCCTGCCAGTCAGGTAGTGCTGACTGACTGATGATGTTTTGTATAGCAATCATCACCACAACTCTGGAAATCTTGGTTTAAGCTGTTCATAATTAAACGAAAAATTCCAGTGCCTGTTAGGTCACAAAAGATCTTTGTCTCGTGGTAAATAACTTGGAGATCTTCATTTGCAGTATGTATTTCTGAGGACAGTGACAATATAAAATGAATGTATGTTTTATAAATATTTGTTGGGGGTTTTTCCAGCCTAGTTTTTTATGAGCAAGGGCCATTTTTTAATATTAACCTTCTCAGGAATGAAAATAGTGAGCTGGCAGGTGAGTACTTTCCCTCTCTTCCCTTGACATTCATAAACTAACATAATAGCCAACTTTACAGGTGTTATTTCATGTGTAAATTAATAGATGGAATGCAAAGAAAGGGAAGCATTGAGCTCATTTACTTATGTACAGAAACTTGCACGTATGAATTAACCAGTAATGCAGATATTAGAGTTAAAACAATAAAGTGTGTATTAGATTTTCATTATTTTCCAGAAACAAGCTTTAGATATTAACCTGTGCTCTATAATCATATAACACATTGACTATTTAATGTATCTAATGGATTTGTAGAACTCTGCCGAGACTGAAAAAGTTAAGTAACTTATTTTGTTTTGAGGATGGGTAGATATTCTGCCCTAGATTCTGTGATAATTTCCTATATATTTGTTTGTATGATCATACTCCCCTGAGTTGTTGCAGGTAAGACCAGGCCAAATATTCTGACATGTTTCTGTGAGTGAAGAATTGGTGAGGTTTAAGGCAATCATTAGTCCCCCTGAATTTTTGTTTCATGTTTTTTACAGCTCAGAGAAATCTTCAGTTTCCATCTGTATTTGCACCTGAAGAGAGGAGCTATAAATCCTGCCTTTGTTTTGCACTGCCAGACCAATTGTGAGAAGTATTAAGACCACACAACTGGAAGCTTTGAATAAAGGAATTGAGACTTTGAATTTGACTTAACAAATCTAGGGGAGGTATAATGAGAGCAAGGACTGGCTCTATTAGTCTTGCAATAGCCCGTGTTGATAGAAACATAAACGGTAGCATTTGTTATGAGCTGATTTTCCAGGAGTTTGTAGATTTCATTTATAGATAAAATCTGTTGCTATAATTGGAGGAACTGTATCAAACACAGGTACAATTTAGGAAAAATCCTCATCCGCTACTACAGGATAATCTCCATGCCAGACAGAGGTGGTGGATAATATTCTGTACAACGACTGCTGTGCAGAACCCAATATAAGCAAATATACCAGAAGTAGTGATCTAGCTTTTTGTGTTCTTATATGTATTTTTTATTTATTAATGTATCTTTTTATGTAAGATTGCTTATTTTTTAATCTACATTCAAGCTTCAGCTTTTCTCTGCCTGTCAGTGAAACAATGGTAACAGCATTTTGGAGTCCAAATAAGTGGTCAATGTAGCTCTGTATTGCTTTTATACCCTAGATCTAAATTTCTTTATTGTGATCCCATTCTCATTGTCTCTGGAAAGAACAACAAGTTTTCTATGACATAAACATGAGCAGAAACTGCATTTTTTTATAAAGTGTTGAAGTTTCCTAGAGTCAAAGCTGATGTACAGGAGAGTTTTAAGATTAAACCTGACAGATTCTTTAAAAAGCAGCTTGAACAGCTTTGCTATTTTACATAGTAAGATTAGGCCTAAGTTTTTTCTCATCTAAACAAACACCACTTTAATCTTAGTTTCCAAACCATAAGTAAATATTCTTGACATATACATGCCTAAGGAGGTGCTGCTCCAGTCATATCTCACAGGAATATCTCTCAGGTATTTCTTATGCTCCTGACATGACTTTTTTTCCTGATGAAAGTAGCAACAAAACAGCACTAAATGGGCATAAGCTAATGTACATAAACATTTATACAAAAATTCTGAGCTGTGGTGGTCTAGGGGGAATGTTCCAACTTTCACTATAGGTCTCATTCTACACATTCTGACATCAATAGCAAATAAAAAATAACTGGGCTGGTGATCAGTGCTTCTAAAAATGTATGTTCACTACACAACTTCAATGCTATGGTTTCATTCTCCAATTTATACAAATTCTGCTCCAGAAGTATCAAGTGATCTCAAACATAAAATTGCATAGACTTACGACTTAAATGGGATGAAAGAGATATTGCAGAAGACCACCAATGATAAAAAAATTTCCCTGAGCAAACAAGAGACAGTAGCTAAGTATAAGCTTTCCTGTTTCCAGATAAAAATTCTTTTTTTCTCCAAATCATGTATTTGTTAGTGTATTAGAAAGAAAAATAGGATGTTCTTTTCTTTTTAGTGAATATAAATGGGTACCTTTGTGAGCCAGCAGAGAAGACTAACCTGTGAGTAATTCCTCATGGTATATACTGAACAAATCACTGTAAAAAGAAAGCAAATGAAATGAATAATAGTTTCCAAATAAAGGCATATATACAAAGGCTGTGGATGCCAGGCTTGATACATGAGATGTGACAATCAGTGTACATACATCTACATGCATTGCTACTTCTGGGGACATGACTGCACCCCAGGAGCATAGCTTGTGCTTGTCCTCCACCTGGGGACATGGTGGCCACGCATTTTTTGGCTCTTTTAGGTTGTTGGTGGCTGGAGAAGGCAGGTCACACTGTTTTGTGTTGAAGAATGCTGAAACCAGCCTGACCCATCAATCCCAAAATTAAATCTTCTGAGGAAGAACAAAGTATCTGACAAAGAAACCAAAAAAGTGATAGTACCAATAATTTACCTAAAGGCTGCTGAGCTCACAGGCCTGGCCTGGAGACATATGACTGACAGTCAATCACTTAACAGTATAAAAGCCCACCTCCAATTTTTAATGGCAGGGACATCTAAACATCCCTTCGAGTGAGGAGGTTCCTCCCTTGAGTGGGGACACCCCTCAAGGTCACTCCGTGGGACTGAGCAAAGATTTGGTCACAGTCATTGGTATGGGTAGTGACATCAATCTCTACTTAATAATTGTTTTTCTGCTAGCTTTTATATAATTGCCTTGATGATGCTTCAAAAAATAGTGCACCATACTAGTAGTTATAGCCACCCATACCATAGGGCAAATAATTCAGGTCTAATTGTTATTATAAACAACTTAAATTAATTACTTAGATAAATATATTTGGTTTACCAACCTTAATCCTGCAGAACAGTCATATAAGGGCTCAATTACACTTGTGTAATCCTTTAAACATAAACCTGTTGCCTAAGTCTGGAGCTAAGATTTGATCCATCTGCACCCAGACTCCTTTCTGAGAAGGAGTTTAGAAAGCCAGGAGTCCTTTCTGCACTTTGTGACTCAATGGGAGGACTTCCCTGATAAATTTTGTCTGAAGCTCCCAGTCTGCCTGCGACAGGCCTACATTTCAGTTTAAACTTCAGAGAATGGTTTCTGCCAGTGCTGGGAATGGGCTGATAGTTGGACTCAGGCAGTTGGACTCTCCTGGGGTGGGGAAAAGTTGGTTTAGATCAAAAAATTATAGACCTGTAGAGAGTTTAAAGAAAAAGAGCAGTCAAATGCAATAATTGTAGAATCATCAAAGAATCATAGAATGGTTTACATTGGAAGGTACCTGAAAGATCACCTAGTATTACCTCCCTGCCATTAGTAGGGACATCTTTCACAAGCCCAGGTTGCTGCAAGCCCCATCCAACCTGGCCTGGGACACTACCAGGAATGGGGCATCCACAGATTCTCTGGGCACCCTGTGCCGGGGTCTCATCACCTTCACAGTCAAGAATTTCTTCCCAATATCCCATCTAGCCCTGTCCTCTGTCAGTTTGAAGCCATTCTCCCTTGTCATGTCACTTCATAGCCTTCTCAAAAGTCCTTCTTTAGCTCTTTTGGAGACTCCTTACGTACTAGAAGGGTCTCTAAGGTCTCCCTGGAACCTTTTCTGTTCCAGGTTGAGCAAGCCCATTTCTCTCAGCCTGCCTCCATAGCAAGGGTAGCTCCAGCCATCTGACCATCTTTGTGAAAAGTAATATCATCTTGTAAACCGCAGGAGGATGTGCAGAAGAAGAAAGCTCCAGGAGTTTTCTGATATGTGATGTCTTTGTCTGATCCAACAAGCAAAAATCTGCACGAGCAGGGTGGCATTTATTCATTGTGCGCAAAAGGTGACATTTCACATCCCCCCCTATAGTTCTGAAATTAAAACTCCTTTTACAGGTCAGTAAGCACAAATATCCCTGACTTTTTCCTTCCCCCTATGCTACTGAGATAGTTTCCTGCCCAGTCATACTTGCTGTTACAATCAGCTTTACACCAAACAAGTGAAAACTGTCTGCAGTGGTAGTATGGGCAAAGCTGGAGGTTGCCTTTAAACTCAGAGACAGATCTCACACATCATAGAAAAAGTGTAAGATAGTCTTACTTATTATTATTATTATTATTATAAAATATTTATCAATAATACTTCTAATAAATGGAAGACTTTGTTCAGATATTAGCATGAAATTATACTTTACTGACCAGGGAAAGAGAAAACCCTAATAAGCACATCTTCAAACGCAGGGAATTTTGGAGGAGAAAAGCTCCTGAATGCAGAAATAGTCTGGGCATATTTTATATCCATTATTTTCTTATTTTAATCACAGCATAAATGACACAGATATAGAAATCATAAATGGGAACAGTCCTTGAAACACCTACATACTTGCTTAACTGAAATCACCATGAGGAATCAGACATGGGTTAACTCCTGTTTCCTGAGTTTCAACACACAGAGTACTGAAACAGGTTGAAAACTGAATGGTGGATCCCACAAGCCCTAGCTGGCTCTTTATTTAGTAAATGCATAGCTTAAAATTAGGCATCTTGTCAAGTGCCTGCCAGAATCTGAGTCCTACTGCTCAGCAGTATCAAATATTCACCGTGTCCCAACATAAGGGGGAAAAAAAGGAAAAAGAGACTTGAAAAATATCATCCTGCTTTTAGGTTTGTACTTCCTGGAATTAAAAATACATTCATCTAATTTATTTTTCTTCTATGGAATCCAAGATATTCTAGTCATAAAAATATTTTCTGTATAATATAGAGCACGAACATAGTGGCACTTAATTGGCTGGAAGTCTTTATTTGAAAGTTAGTTAATTTTCACAATTTGTTTTGAGAAATATATGAATCAACAATTTGTTCTGTGGTTTCTTCAGCTAACTGATGTCAATTAAAAAGAAAAAAGCAAAGTAACTGGTTACTGCTGTTATTATCTTCATTATTATTTTTGTGGTTGCCATTATAACCACTAATGTTTAGGTCTTCCTCACTCACCATCCCATAAAGACAGTCCTGTGACTTACTTGATATTTTCTGCTTTTTCCAATGAAATCCAATGCACTGTCCATCTTCCAAAGTTGTATAAAACAGAGCTGAGATGGTCATCTTTGTTTGTCTTTCCATTTCCAAAACAAATTAATCTATATTTAACAATTTACATGTTGAGGTACATGCTCAACCTCATCAAATTTGGTGTATAAATGACATCAAAACCAGCTATTAAAAATGATGAGGCAAAAGCAGGTGGCTATTCTTATTTTGGGAGTTCATCCTTATTGGTTGTGGTGGAGGTACTATCCGAGGAGCTGATAAAGCAATGACTATATGTGGCATTGAGTGCTGTGGTCTTGATAAGTTCTGTCAAAGGTTGGACTGGATCTTGAATATCTTTTCTAACCTTACTGATTCTATGATTCCAAGTCTAGCTTGTGTATCAATTTTGAGAAATGAACATTAAGAAAAACACAGGGATCCACATATTTGTAATGTGACTGCCTTGCACCTGGATTTCAGTGTGCTGCTTGTTTTTTTAAAAAAAGTCTTACTGGAGTCAATTAAAATCTATAAAGATTACAGCTGAAGTCTGCAAGACTTATTGCAAGATAGATGGCTTTGAAAATCAAGGTCATAATTTTGATACTAAACCCAAATATTTTGGTGTTAAATCTCATATGTCTGCTTTTTTGAAGAAATCTCACTCCTTAATTCAAAGAGCTGAGCTCCATCTCTCACAATGAAGGATATCATTCCTCTGGAGTGCTACAGGAATGTGTCTGCTTTGCCAAACGGTGCTGCTCAAGCATCAAAATGCTTCTGCCCCAGTGAGCCCTCCTGTGACCCAGACACCACTTGGAAAACATCCAGACAAAACACAAAATGCAGGCACATGTTGTGATGAGGTTTAGATTTTCTGTAGAACTGTGGATTACGGTAAGAACCTGAGTTATTCAGATATTAGTCTTGAATTTTCATCTTCTGACTTTCATTTTTTGGGACACTATAGTACTACAGTTATAGCATGTTAAACTAAAGGCTTTGTAAAATAGTAAGTAATGAGTAATATCTGTGTAAAATATACATACATAATATATATAAAACATAGCCAATAAGCTAAGGTGTGGAACTATATTAATTATAGATGTAGTATGCAGTACTATACTCATAGTATCTCATGATTTCATAGGTTTCACCCTAAGGCTTCGGTCAAAAGATTATTGTGTATTATTTCCCCCCTCTAGGACACACTCACAAGAACCACATGCCTATTTTCAGCTCATGAATGAATTAATGAAGAACAAAACCTTATAAAATGGTAGGAATGGAGCAAGAAATGAATGCAATGTCCCCAGAAAATGATTTAACAGGCTTAAAACACCATTCAGGAACTCTAGGTCCTGAGAGGGCAGTTATGGTAGTCAGAGAGAGAGACCTTGATTTATCTGCTGGAATAGGAAATGTGTCTATATGTTTATAGAAGGAGTTAAAAATGTTACACTTTCAACTGCAACACAGAAGATTTGGACACATTGTCCTGATGTAGTCTCATCTACAGAGAAGTAAAAATAAATGGATTTCAAAAAATGTTGAGGGATTATGTTTTGATGAAAAAGCTTCCTTCTGTTTAAAATAAAAAGTTAGGAAAGGAAGATCTGAGTCTTTTGTGAGACTTGACCTCTCCAAACATCCCAGGTGCTGCATTTGAACAATGTCTTAGTATCTGATCTGCCATATCCCTGTTGTCTTTTCCTAAGGGATAAGTAAAATAAGTGTCTTAAAGTATGTTTGCTTTCCATTTTCCTCTCTTCCTATGATTGTGACGAAAGTAATCTGTAACTCATATTCAAAGCAAATTCCTGACAAATATAAACCTATGACAAAAAAAAAATTGAAAGTTGACTCAGACCAATGGCAATGTTAATTTTATTCTCATGATACTTATACATTTATACAGTTTTTGTGACTCTCAAAAGAAGTTTTGAAAAAGCAACAAATACTGAATAAGGTCCGTGACAACAGAAATTAATTTGTTCCCTAAATAATGTTTTTACCCTTTAAATGACTGTGTTACCTGGCCATGATTTTCTAAGGGTATGAGTAATGTTTTCATTAGACCAACTAGAGAGAAGAAAAATAATCACACTTTTGAAAAAACAACTCCTTTGTACAGCTCAGAATGTCAAGAGAAATCAAAGATTAACAATTGCTGTGGAAGAAATGTGACTTTCCTTTGAAAAGAAAAAAGTTAAATTTTATTTTTCCCATATCAACATGTAGAACCAATCTGTTTTAGCAACTACAGCCTCCACAGGAAACCTCAGAAGGGTAAAAAGCTTTTCTTCAGTGATATCTGTCTTATTTTCAAGGCCTTTCAGTAAAAACCCCAAGAAACCCAGAGGACCATTACAGCCTCTGAGTGCATTTGCCCAAGATATGAAAGCTTGAAATGTAAGGAAATAAAATACAAGTGCTTGGATTTTTAGAAACACATTTGGAACTTGTGGAATATATATTATTCAACTTTTTTTTTGAGGATGGGATGGTGAAAACAAGTGATTACCTAATTACCATCATATACAAAGTTTAACGAAGGTTTTAAGGTGGTGTAGTGGTTTTAGCTAGGCCTCAAATTAGCAGCCTCAGAGAATCTATGTGGCTTGGGAGACAGCTCTCACCTGAGTGGGTAACCAAGAAAATATTTCATACCAGATGACGCAAACTTAAGATATGATGCAGCAGTGGGAGGTGTTAAGTCTGTTCCACCATGGCTGAACTAAAAGAAGGATGTTGCATCTCTTCTGCTGTGCCAGGCCTTGCTCCTGCTGCTGTCACTACTTGCCTTTTTTTTTTAATTCAGGGAAGTAGAAATATTTTGTTGTTATACTTTCTCCTTCTTGCAGGGTATCTTTTAGAGCGCTTATGAATCTAGAGTAATAGACTTTGTATTAACTGGGGAGTGGGAGGTTATTTCTTGTTGTACATAACTTGTGTAAGTGTGTGTTATATTGTAGTTTTCGCTTAATTTTCTCTTTTCTGTATAAATACATATAGTTAGTTTAAGCATAAAACTAGTTTGAAGGTTTTTATCCCCCTTCTCCCTTTTTTCAGCCAGAGGCTAACTCTGTTCTTTGGGCAGTTGGCATTTTGCCAGCTCAACCCAAGACAGGTGGTCTCACTGATGTATTGCCATGTGAAAGATCAGCACTTACTGAAGCCATTGGGTACCAGTGAGGAGTTGGATGGACAGTGCTCCTGGGGACAACTTGTCACTGCCACTCTCTCACCTGGATGATAACCTGTAGAATTATTAGCAATCACACTCAGTTTACTTCCCTTTGCTGGGCTAAATTTCATTCAGAGTTTGCCACACTTTTTGTTGTTTCCTACTAAGGGCCTTACATCTAAAGAACATTTTCCTACGTAATTCTCTTGTGCCCATCTTTTGCTCACAAATAGAAATGCAGATATGTTTTATAGATGTTTTCTAGGATGGAAAACAGAAAAATTAAGAAAACTGCTCTTCCTCAGCAGAAATACGAGTTAGCTATTTCAGTCTAAGTACTACATTATGTCTCAAAGCAACTCCCATGACAATCTTCCTTCTTGGTTACCACAAGGATCATCTTTCTGTACAGAAACATATGTAAATTCCCAAAACAACAAAGATAAAAGCTGAAATGATGGACAAATTTTACCATATGCTTAAATAAGGTTCATCAAATCTTGGTTTTCTCCAAGGCAGAGAGAAAGCTGCTCTTTTGTTACTGTGGGTGAAGAAATTTCACCAAAAGTGATTATTGAAGTCCTGTTGTAGAACACTTGTTCCAAGACTCCTGTTTGCGTGACTCAGACAAACCAACTCTTAAAGGGATTCAGTGCTGCACAAATCACAGGACTAAGACTCCGTCCTGTGAGCATTTGAAAGGAGGGAAGGTTATCTCTGAATTTGATCTTAGTGTGTCCACCAGCAGCAAAAGAGAAAGAGGATAAAATGACAGGATTAGCTATTTAGCTCTGTTTGGGGCCACTATTCACATCTTCATGCTCTGTCTCCCTCAGTCACTATTGAGGTCACTTTCTCACCTTCTCTAACTGTCAGCCCATATAGGTGCTGTGTGGCACAGATTTGTCTTCTGAGATCTGCAGTTGCTTGGGATCCAGTTTTACCACAGACAATAGCAGCATTTGTGCACAGAAATTATTTTACTTGGTATGAGTACTTGAGTGAGCACCTACATACCAAAGAACCTACATCCAAAAGTAGATCCAGAACCAGCACCCTATGTTACCTTGTGCTGGTTATTAATATTATTCTCATTACACCAGTTTAGACATAAGTTAATACAGTCTCTAGATTGCTTTGCTGACTTGCGTGATGAATGTGGTAAATGCTCTCATGTTCTGCAGATGGGTCAAGCCACAGAAATCTGTCACTGTGACCTGCTCTGTACCTGTAAGCCCAGATGACTTCTTCCCACTTCATCATTCAAACAAAGAGTAAAGCACAATCTTGACCAAAGGAGTTTGTGCTTTAATAGTAGGTTAAGAGGGGGGAAGGAAGCTTGTGAAAGTAAAGCTGATTTCCAAGGATCAGAATCAATAAGTGGGAAGCACACTCCCAAATTCAAAAGCAGAGGTAAGAATTCCTAAAAGCAGAGTGTCATGGATTATTTGCCAAGTTATAGAAGTCCTCCAAACCAAGTGTGAACTGCTGAGGGAAAACTCTGTCTATTACTAGCACCTTTGAACATCAGAGAAGAGCTTTATGAAAGACATGGAAAAAGAAGAAATTATTTACCTCTAAGTCCAGTGGCTTTTCACTAAGAAATAAAGTGATATATCATTTTTATTCCTTTTATTTTCTTTCCAGTGTTCTCAGAATGTGGCATTGACATGGAATCTACACACAAAAATTTCAAAACATGTCAACAAGCTTTCAATCTAAAGGAAACAACCAGGGGCTGCAGTATTCAAACAGCAACTTTACTTTCAATCTCCTTACAAATAAATGTAATAACATGCTATTAGTTTGAAAGAAACTACAAATTTCACACTAACTTTAAACCTGCAGCACCAGAACAAATGTGGATCCCTCCTACTACCAAAATACATAAATAGTGTCTGCCATATTTCTGTCTCTACATAGTGATTGTCCCTTCTGAATTAGTTCTTCATCTGATAGAAGGTAGATAATGAGAAGATAGGAATCAACATCAGAAAATTAGCAATACTTTGGAAGGGATGTAAATTTTCTGTAGGTGTAGAACAACTTCCAGCTGATACAGAATTAGGATAACTTCTGATACAACAGATATCCTACACCTGCTGAACACAGGTGGTTGTTGAAGGCCAGACACCAAATTAGGCAGGGGCCCTGACTTCTGGTTCATGGCATGGATCAAAATTTATGTGCAGTTCTTGAAACAGTTTCAATTGCATTAATTTTTGATCAGTCAGGAAATTAGCACTGTGCATAGGTATTGTCCTTAGTATTTAATCAAGTCGACTCTATAAAGATTTCTGTAGCTCTTCAGATGTGAGTAAAACATGGACTCACAGTCCACTCAGTCTCACTTTCATTGGAAATTATATATGTATCAGCAGTTTTTGATCCTGTCTTAGCATGTGGTAATTGCAGACTAAACACACCCACATCTCCCCATGAATGTCAATGGAAATGGATCCATAGGGCAGTATGCAACACATAACCGCTGGAGAAATTTTGACTTAGCAAAAAATTCCATTGATTTCTTAGAAAAAATGATAATTCTGATAATATTATTCATAAGATCAAATCCAAGATGAAAAATGAAATGGACATAAATTCCCTCATCCTATTAAAATTTTCAATGTTTCACGTTCTCATCTCTTCACATGGGAATAATAAAAAAAGTTAATCTTTTCGAAAAACAGAAAGTCTTTATACATTTAGAGCAAAACACAGTGACATTCGGGCTGCAGAATTGGTGCTTATTGGAATCTCACTACTTAAATAATTTCATCTTTCCTACATTTTTAAATCCTGTTTCCATGATGGAAATCTTTTCACACAGCTAATTTTGTCTGTCTAATTTGCTTCTCTGTCATCTACATTCAGCATCTCCTCAATTGCTTTATTCCAAGATTACTGTAAAAGTCAGGCCACCACATCAAATCACAGCCACACATTCGCTTTATACAACAATGGAAGCATTATAGCATTTTTCTCTTCCTCTCCTGGGGGCATAATAAATTGTAGCTTTACAGTGAAAATTGTCTTTGAATAGAATGGCCTGCTCTGACTGGAGCAATCCTTCCTGTGTGCACACAGAGTAGTACCTGCTGTCTCTGCTGACTGAAATAAATTACAAGTAACTCATTAGTGCCAGTGCATGTACAACCATAGGAACTGGATGCTGTCCTTGCTCACAATCACTTACACATTCAGCAGAACACAAATCACAGGTTCTTTATTGCTGTCTTTGTAAGAGAAAAAATTAACCTGGCTTGAATTTCATGTGGAAAATTGAGTTTGTGGATTGGTAGCTTTAGGACCAAAAGTAAATTTTAAAAAGCAAGCAAAATCATCTTTTTTACTGACTACTGATACCTATTTAAGAGTTAGCAAATTATGGTAAGCCAGGACTCAGTTATTCCTCTTTTGGCATCAGTGATAAGGTGATAAGATGAAAGCACAAAGGCAACAGCCACATACACAGTTTTGACTTTAATTGGGATCCAGATGCTATATCCCACTGATAGACGTAGATAGATTATCTTGAAAAACAATTTTAAATATCTGAGATTCTCACATTCATTTCAAATGGTGTACTGGTTTAAATGCATTGCTGGTTTGGGCCTATTTATTCTTTTTGTCCAAGTTTTAAATCCAAATCCTGCATAAGAACACTTATAGCAGTTCTGCATTTATAGCTGGATCCATGTTGTCAGAGTCAACTGTTACTATATTTGCCTAACTCCTTTGACTTGCTTCATTAAACAACCAGTGAAATGAATTGTGTGTTTGTTCAACTGAATTTTTTATGTTCCTTAGGGTTCCCTAGAGTATTCAGGTTCTTCTTCTTCGAGAAGTAAAATGTCTTGCGTGCTGTATAGTGACACAATGCTTAGCTATTTACTCTGATTTCACTGAAATATACCTACGTATTGTGGAGCATTTTTTTAAGTCCTAGGCTGTTCACAATTACTTGGTCTAAAAAGAATGTGGTATATTTTTAAAAAATTCCTGAAACAATTCCTTCTGTAAGTATCATAAGGATTCTCAGCATCTTTTCATACATTCTCTTTATAGAGACCTTGCTGGGAGCTCTGAGCCTTGAGTGGCAGATAACTCCATCCTTAGCAGGATCACCCTGAATTGCCATGGGATGGCAAATTTACACAGTTGTAGCATTGAGCATTTCCCCTCAATGGGCATTAAACTGCAACATCACATTTTTTATCTACCATCAGATTTTGTTCAGGGATTTTCTGCCAGGGGAGTGCTGAAAAGAGCTACCTCCTCTCATCTCACAAATACCACAACCTTCTGGTTTTACTGTTTAGACTCGTTGCTTTTGCTTCTTCCTCTTGAAAGAAAATGCCCCTTTTATGTCTTTTCTGTGGTGTTCTCCCACAGGGCACACAATTGATTGTAAGCCTTTGATTAGTTTTTTTTTTAAAAGAACAGTGTGATGTCAAGTTTGTTGTAGCAGCTTTCTCTGGGGGACAAAAAATTCATTTTCATTCCTTTGAAAGTGCAGTTGGCTGTTGCTCAAAAAATTCCCAGTAGTGTTTTGTTGCATATCACTGAATTCTCCTACTGTGCAAAGATATCAGGAAAAAGAAAAAAAATAGATATAGTAAATTTTACCCCCTTTCATGTGTGCCTCCAGTCATTTTAGATGTGTATTCACATTTAAGAACAGACCCTACCGGAGATACTAGGGAGGAGGGGCACTTAGTATTAAGCTGTCTGTTTTCTGAAGCAACTTCTACATATATTGAGGTACAGGAATTGACTGAATACCACCTGCTGATGGGAAGTAGAGAATATTTTTTTTTTCCTCTCTGTCCCTATACCTTCAGACTTTTTTATTTTCTCACCCATCCTGCTGAACAGGGGGAGTGAGAGAGCAGCTTGGTGGGCCACTGGCAGCCAGCCAAGATCAACTGCCACTTTAGCATAAATAATTAACTTTTATTTATGTCCATAAGAGCAACCTGAACAGACAGTGTGGTCATTATAGAGGTACAAATACACTATGCTTTGGCCAGCTTCATGCCATGCCTAAGAGTTAGTTGAGGCTTTGGCAACTACTCACTTAGGATTCAGACTTCATTGTGCTAGTTACAACATTGCAGGCTTTGGAGGTGGTTCATGCTGAGCTTGATTTAATATAAGTGGTGCTTTAGGACTTTTGAGGCATCCTGCTTCAGCAGGTGCTTGAGCCTCAGCCTGGATTATGAGGGAAGTAGTGTTGGGCTTTCTCCCATCCCTGATGAACAGTTTTTGAGGATCAGAGGAACCTGCAAGCAGAGGGAGACATTTCATTCCCTTCCATGGCTTTGTCTTCAGCAACTGAGAGTTGAGCTTTTTTGTCGGTTTTGTTGTTGTTCTTGCCATTTTGTATGAAACTGTCTGCTTCATGAATTAACTGGTAACATAATTCCTGAAGGGAAAATTCCTCAGGAGCATTGGCTACAAACAAAGTTATCAAACTTTATAAAAGCATCTAACACACAGATTCAGACAAGCATCTCTCCACCTGAAACCTATTTGTTGTGCCCAAATTACAATTTAGTCTGTTGACATGTTCGACTAATTTATTTCTCTAAATTTTTATCACTTCGTGGGAGAGAGGGAAACACACATAATATGCAAAGTCAGTAATTAATCGTTCCACTAATTAAAGATTGCCATTTAATCAGTGGATAGACTGTTACCACATAGCTAAAGTGAAAGCAACCTGTTTAGTATTATCCCTTGTTGCAGAGATATGCAACAGCAGGACTTACACTACACAACTTTGCACAGCTAAGCAAAAGCTAAACCAAATGAGGCAATAGTCAACTGATTGTTGATCAATTTCTGTTTCAACCAAACAGACTGAAAGCAAGTACCAGACAGGCAACATAAGTCAAGAGAAAGCCTGAGGAATCCCAAGGTCTGCATTTTAAGCTTAGTGAAAAACCTATGCCCTGTTACCAGTATGACAAAAATATATTCCCTGGGCTACAAAGTTTTACATTCTGCAACACAAAACAACAGGACCCTTGAATTCTGATGCAAGATTTGAACTTCTTATTTTTCTGAGCTAGAAATGAGATTAAAATCTAGATCTAGAGTCTTCGAGTGAGAAAAACAGTTTCAGGAATTAAACACTTTTTTCCTCTCCATTTCACAGGATGAATGTTGTTAAGTCATTCTTGCTTTGGATTTCTCTCAACCTGCCTTGGCCTGTATATGAAACTACAAATACAGGCTAAAACTGTAAAGTCACTTTTGTGTTCAGGACTTCATTGCACCAAGTGAGCCAGATTGATGAGTATTCAGTTAATAGAAATGCCTCTTTGACTGCTTGTGGGAACTGTGTACCTTTGGTTTGGGGAAAATATCTTCCCAACTTTGGATTACATTAAAATCTGTGACAGAACATATTAAACACATTTTTCCTATATACACCAAGCATCAGTGGTTATGCATTTAATTGACCAAGAAAATAGCCAATATTTGTTATTATTCAATCTATAGTTTTATATTAGCTATACAGCCAGGAGAAAAAAGAAAGACAAAAACATTTCTAATATTATGACTCAAAAACTGACTCAAAGAAATTAACTGGTTCTCCATATTGTATAAGAAGAATGACACTGCTCCCTATTTCCTGTAATACTGAATTCAAAGTGTGAAAAATATTTCAAACTGAAAGCCCTAGTGACACATTAGCTGCTTTCCATAGGTACAAAATATTCTGTAAAAGGACTTGAACAATGTATGTGCCTCAAAATCCAAGCGTGCAGGGACCAGCTTATAGCAATGCATGATTTTTCATTCTCAGGCACCACTGTCCTTTCACTGATGCAAATCAGCAGAGGTCTAGCCCTCCATCATCATCCTCCTTGGTGAGTCTGCCACTCAGATGGCCAGTGGTGCCAGATGCAGTGGTGAAATAACTGCCCTTTCAGTATGAGGAAGGGGTGCATAATTTCTACCATCATTTACAATCCCTTATATAGCATTTTGTGCCCTCTTAAACCATACCAACCATTCCTGACAAAACCTGAAGCACTTTAATGCTGAATCCCTAGTCACAGCAAGGACAAGGATATTCTACCATGGTGAGTTGCCTTTTATTCTTTCTCACAGAGCATCATGTGGAAAACAGATGAGCCAGTCTGAAAATCTCAAATAGACCTGCTTGAACCACATGCTGCTGCTAAAGATGTCAGCTGTTTGCACAGTGTTATTTGGATCAGTTCAGATTCCTCAAAATATAAATCAAGCTTGTAAAAACTTACTTATTTTGAGACCAGATCCAAATCCTATTGAAGTGAACAGCATTCTGTTAACAGCAGCATCCCGTGTCTGCTCAGCCATGTATTTACAAATATTCAGTTGCTTCAAGAGATTGTCAGAAATGGCTGTGTGAATAACATGTACATACTAATGTAACACAGCTCTACCAGGTCTTTCTACAAGCACATGTTCCTGTTCTGGTAGCTGTTTACAAGAATTAAGTTAGTTGAAAAAAAAGTCATTGAAAACCCAGATTCCTACACTCCTTGTCTTGCTGAAGATCTCTTACTCCAATGTGTTGATCTGGAGGTGAAATGTCCTTTGACCAAAAATAAATCAAGGGAGGACTCAGTTCAAAAGATATTCAACTGCAAATGCATGTCAGAGTGCTGTTATCCTTCTTGACCCTGCACAGAACGAAGATTTGCACATTGTAATAACTGTCTCACAACTTTTTCTACAAAGTAGAGAGAAAGTTACCTCAAGAGATAAATCTTTCATGAAATATGCAATAGGAGTGGAGGACATCTAAATTAGAACTGGCTTATCAATAAATTTCTCCTCAGTTACTCTGGTGAAAATAACACAAACACAGTCACAGACTGGGCTGCCTCCTTTGGATCGTGGGACAACAAGAGGAGTTCTTGTACATATGACTACAAGTCCCATAAAGTTGTGCTGAACTGTCTCCTAGCTAACATGTCCCAGCTGAACATTCATCTACGTGTTGGTCTCTAGGATCATGTCAGGACAAAAGCAGATCACCCTGGTGAGCTTGCTCTGTTCAACAGAATGTACAATAAATGATGTTCATAGCTTGATTGCTAGTTCTTGCACAATTAACAGTTAATCTCCATTTTAATATATTGTTTGAATGAGTGACAAGCACAAATAGCATAATGACATCTCAAGACACTCTTTGCTTCAGCTGCAAGACAGAATCCAACAGTGTATGCCTGCATGTGTTCCTAGGCAGTAAAAGCTCCAACAGCTCACTTACACCCAGTTCTGGCAGGGTGGGTGCCTGACTTTAACTGCTTTCTATTGATTTGTGATGTTTGCCATTGACTCTCATGTATGTGGCATTACATTTGCTGTGCCACTGAATGTGCTTTTGTCATGAAAATTTTACAAAGATAGAAGACAGCTATGCAAATTAGAATGTTGTAAAATACTTTATATGTTTATTAAGGTTGTTATTGGATTGTAATTTTGTAAATTGATTGGTAGTCCAAGCTTCCTATCAAGGCTGATCACTCATTAATCCAATTTCAGATCTGCAAATGTGTATCTGGCTTCTGTCCTGTAGCCTCATTCTTCACATTTCATGTATATCTGTTTTCAAGACACACATGGAGAAAAACTGAGACTGAGCTCCAGAAATACAACGACATTCATTCTACTCACCTTAATGACTGGTAGAAATTTTGCCAGCAAAACAAATATTTGCATGTAGATGGGAAAAGGAAATAAGAACAGTTTGGATTGGAATCCAACCTCACGAGTAAAGCCAGTAACCCTATTAACCAGACCTTACTGCCTATTTTAAATTGTGGCAGATACAAGTCAAACAAGTAAGCTACCCTTGGATCATGTTCAAGTGTCCATCTGAGCTCTATGCAAAACCTGCAGTGTTTCAGACTTTGCCAGCACAATTCAGACAGCAAACCTGCATCCAAGGAAGCCATCCTGGCACAAAGAAAGTTATAGTCATGGACCCATTCCCTATAACTAAGCCTTCACCATCTGTCCAAGCCTGTAAATGCAAGGAAAACGAATGTAATTCACTAATCAATCATGCCATGAGAAGCATAATATAAGTGATTTAACTGTATGTCCTTCATTTGATAGAGTCACTGTGCTTTCCTTTATAAATATTGCAAACACAAATCATGAAGCACATTTCTTCGAAAGTACAAACCCCATTTTTTTCTTATTTTTTAATCATTTCAATTCTTAATCTAAGATTTAAGGATGTGCTCATAAAAAGAGCCTTTCTTCCTGCTGCCTGAGTTTCATGTGCAGTAATACAAGACTTACTGTGGTCCTATTTTCTGAGCCACTAATAAAAGTCAGTTTTCAACAACCCACCAGACAGTACATCAACCTGGATGTCACACCCCTGTAAGAGAAGCATTAAAAGGACATGATCATCTCTTAAAAACCTGTGCTTTTGTGATATCTGTAAAAGCATTTTATGAGCATGTGCCGTTCAATCATGGATTTGGAAATTTATACCTACATTTTTATTATCATTTCTCTCTGCTACCTATTCTAGAACATTTAGGGATTTTGTAACCAGAGTGTCAAGGACAACACCATCATTTAAAGTCAAACTGTCAGATCTGTATTAATGGATTCACGGTTGCAGACAGGTCCATTGCCAAACATCAGAAATTGCTGCACAGGGTGGTGCAGGAAGTCAGGAAAAGTTCCAGATGGCACTGTGAGGAATAGCTGAATTTCACAACTCATGAAGGAAAGTTGCCTGAGTGATGGCTAACATGAACAGATAACCTGGAGAACCACACTAGAGACATGTTGGTAAGGAGAGTCCTGAGAGAGCAGAGCACCAGCATAGCTAAGGCTGCAACTTCAAGTTTGATATTGCCTAAGTAACGCTGTCCAAAATCCCATACCTGGGGCCAGAGGTAACCAAGGTGGAAGCAATGGAGAAAACAGTGATTAGGACTGAGGTATTTATTTTGGTGGGAGACTGTAGCAGAGAAAGTGAAATGCAAGGGCAACTGAGGGGGCTGAAGTGACAGTCAAGGTCTTGATGTCTTTTGTGACATCACCAGGGGATAGATTGTGCTACACATCTTCTATAATATATTGTGTTTTTATTTTATATGTTTCCAATCGCACATTCAATTGTGACATCACTGGGTGTCAGAGAGTGATGTTACCAAATAGTAGATTGTGACAGACCCAGGAGGTGGATTGTAACATCACGTCTCTCACTGCTTATTCAGCCACCACCAGAGCTTGGGTCAGACTGACTCAGCCCGGGAATACTGCCAAGCACATCCACAAGTGGGAGTAGTGCCTGGTCCTCTGCTCTCCCCAACATACTGACATGGACAGGGAGACCAATCTGGAAGGGCTGCCAGAGGCCAGCAGCCAGGCAGAGACTGCTGCCAGCACCATGGCTGAAAACACCACCCATCACCCAGTGACTGTGGGTGGCCTCCTGCCTGAGGTCTGGGCAGGACTTTTCCGTCAACAACAGCATCTCCTGGACCCTGTGCTGCCCTGGCTGCACCAGAGGCTGGTGGGAATATACTGGGACCAGTGGTGGCTGGTAGAGAGTGCAGAAAGCAGTATCCTGAATGGCCTCTGTGTGCACGGTCCAGTCACAAAAGTCTTGATCAGGAAGTTGCAGCATTTCCTCCAGGAGCACACAGAACCACTGGTCCACAGCATTGTCAAGCTCATTGAGCGCTGGTGCAGTGAAAGGGCAAGGAAGCTGCTGCACTCCCACACTGTCAGGGATGAGGATGACAACCCTGAAGCCACCTCCATCTCCAGTTTGCCCATTCATGCAGAGCAGATCCAGCCACAGGAAGAGCCAGGGCAGGAAGTGGCCAAAGGCCCCACTGCTCAGGACAGCAACAGCAGCCCCTCTACTTCAGGACAGGACAGGAACCACTTGCCTTGGAGGCTCAGGTGTCCCCCAAAGAAGAGGGTCCTTGGACCCCTGGCCACACCCCAGCCCAGCAAGAAGAGGCGTCAGTAGAAGCACAAACAGGGCTGGAACAAATCTTCACAGAAAAAATAAATAAATGCCTCTTTTCCTGATACAGTATTCAGAAATGGCTTTCTCTGCCTTCTCTTGGTGCCTTTCCTTGATCTCATACCTCAACCTCGGCCAAGGGCCTTCAGGAGACCCAGGGCTGCAGGAAATGCTGATGCAGCAACATCGGTAAAAGATCTGAAAAAGCTTCATGGTGATGCTTCCAGAGAAGCTGAGTGAATGATTGATGTGACCTTCCTCGCAGCAAAGAGGAAAACTCCAGTAGTGCCCAACACAATTTTTGCTCAAGGCATGAGTGAAACATGTACAGTTTGCTGATACACTGTCAGAAGAAAGGCACAACCTGAAAGTACAACCAATTGGAGTTCATTTAATCAGTGAGGATAAAAAGATCTATGCATTCATGTAGAAAGCAGTGATATAAAAGGAAGGTGGGAAGAAAAGGAAAGGTGCATTAAATTACGGAGAGGAAGAAGTAATATCAAAAGCACTGTATGGACAATAATAATATATATGGATCTTGCAGGTGTGATTACAGGGTGATCCTTTTGTTGGAGAGAAGGGAAAAATAGTAAAGGTAGTTGAAAAGGGAAAGAAAAGGTAATAACATTGAGTAAATCACCTTTTTTTTTTTCTGATGTTCTTCCAAACAAGAGGCTCAGTGGTCACCTTGAGTGATGCTTCTGAGCCACCTGCAGCCACAACTCAGCCCACAAGAGCCTGAGGTGGCAAGAATTGCTCCTAGGAGAAGGGAGGAAGCTCAGCTGGTGAACAGCCTCAGCTAGGCAAGATGCAGGACAGGAGGCAGGGAGCAACATGGGAGGCACCTGCCCTAGTAAAAGCAAGGGGCAGGACAAGAGCTGAAAGAGCCACACAATGAAAAGCTCAGCTCTGCAGCAGTACTGACCTGTCTGCTGCTCTCTTCTACTGGCTCTCATAAGAAATTACATCTGTGAGGGCAAAGGCTCATGAAACCCCAACCTCCAGCTCCAGAATTCACACTTTAGAAGCCCAAAAATATGCCAAGACAGATTGTGGTTTTCATCAGTGTTCTTTATGCCAGAAAACATAGTTTCCTCACAAATATGCTTTATCTGGAAGAAAAAGGGATTTTGTTGCAACTTTGAAACATTCAGAGAATTCCAAATAAATGTTTCACTTTGGGTGGAAAAGACTTAGTCAAGAAGTCCTAATGCTGTGTCTGGCAAATGTAGATGCTTGTGACTCCCCAAAGTCAAGTATTTCACTGATTTTCAAACAAATTCAATTAGAAATTCTCCTTTTGAGATGAATATGTAGTGCCAGTGCACTCTGGCATTGAAATCCTTCAGGAATAAGCAGGAGCTACACTGGGATTAAAGGTTCCATCAGCAGAGCTGAAGTGTCCCTGGAATGGTGATTTGGAGCTTCCCTTGTCAGTGCTAGAGCACATCTAGTTGCTGTGCCCTGAATTAACCTCACTCTGCCCATGTTGAGAGGGAACATCATCCTCTGGCCCATGCTAAACCATTGTGCAAATGAAGGTAGTGGATGCTGAAGCCTCTCACACTTAACAGCACAACACAATTCACAGCTTTTCCAGGAGGGTTTAATCCTAAGAAAATCTAACTGTGGGAAGAAGATAAGGGATCCCTGAGTTCACTGACACTGCACCTGTTCTTTTTTGATTGTAGGTCATTTTTTGACATTCCAATCTTCAGCTGAATCAGGTACGGTGCTTTTAACAAAGGGCACTCATCATCACATAAAGATAGAACTTCTTGTGACACTTCCTTTCTAGATGTATGTGGTTCAAGTTCCATAATCTCCCACTGAAATCTTCATCTAGTACTTGAAGACAATCTTTTTTATAATGTTCTCACCAAATATTTCAAATTACAGAGGAAGTATATTTTTTTTACCTGATTTAGATAAACCAAGATAACTAGGAAAACACACAAACACGAAATTAAAAATATTATTTGCTGGATAATTATTGAATTATTTCATGTTACTGTAAAAAGATAAAATAATTTGGGTTAAAACAGTGGATAGGACTCCATAAATCTAGATTTTAGTACCATGTCTGCTGAACAAATCCCATTCTGACATTGGGTTTGTAGTCTTTGCATCTGTGTGTCTCAGTTCCCATCTGTTTATCTTCAGAAAATGAAGAATGAGGGCATGACTGCATGAGCTATTCTGTTACTATGGTAGTGGATGCCACAAAAGAGCCTATTAATAAATATTTGAAAAATCTGAAGCCACCTCCTTACCATCTCCTCGGTAACTCCTATCCCTCCCACTTCATATTGTTTCACATTACTATTTTAAGGAAAGGTATGCACATTTCAAATGTTGAACTTTATATAAGGCAATCTCATCAACAGCGTATACTCACTGGAAGAAAATAAGGCATTTGTGCATTCTATAATATATTATAGACGTGCCTTACTCAGAAACAAAGCAATATGTAAACACAGCAATTAGCCATAAACATGCCCCTTTGGTGGGCTGTTGGGGCAGACATGAAGAAATCCTTATTTCCAAAATCTAACTCAATTTGTTGTTAACTGTTGCACATTCAAAAGGATTATTCAAGCTGAAGAACATTCGATAATGTGTGTGAGGAAGGAAAAGAATAGACAGTGATGAAACATTCCTGTGTGATTTTCAGTTTCTGCCTCATAAGAGTAGCCAGTGTTTGCTGTAAACCATGTCTGAAGTCATGGCTCTGACATGGCATTAATGAGCAGCTATTCCTGCTGCTGACCTTGTTCAATAACTTTATAGACCTCTGCCCATGTCACACTAATGTGTATGGGCATTCCAATTAGACTTGTCCTTTAGAGATTAATACAAAGCAAATACTACTGCATGTTTGAATGGGGACACTGGCTAAATGATCTCAGTTGCTAATGGCACAGACCTTGCTATTCAGGCAACAGGCATTTGGGATAAAACCATCTCAGAAAACACTGCAAGAGGGACAGTGGATGGTCACAGCACCACAGTTCAGGATTCCAAAAGAGAATAAATGTAAAACCTGCAGTTGGCCTCAAGTGTCTGGTGTTAAAGCTTAGTGACAGAAGAGCGTTAATTAATTTGTTTCAATATCATGGTTGTTTAAGAACCTTCCTAATTTCCAGTAATATGCAATTGAATATACATTTGCATAAGCATAAGATAGTTAATAAATTGATCAATTATAATGCCTTTAGGGTTGCTTGGAGAAGAATTTATAAGGCAGATATTCTGGTGGGAGTGTGTTATAGACCATCCAATCAGGCTGAAGATACAAATGAAATATTCTATAGCAGCTGGAAGAAGTCTCATGATAGCTGGCCCTTGCTCTCATGGGGGACTTGAGTGACAAGATGTGTGCTGGAAACAAAACACAGCAAAGAGGAAACAGGCAAAGAAGCCCCTGAAGTTTCTCTGTGTGACAGAGAATTTCCTGACACAGCTGATGAGTAAGCTAACAAGGGAAGGTGCTTGCTGGAGCTGCTGTTTGTGAACAGATAAAGACTGGTGGGTGGTGAGAGATTTGGACAGTATCTTTGGCTCAGAGATCATGAAATTACAAGTTTTTTATTCTTGGACAAGTAATCAGGGGGTTCAGGAGAACTGCCACCTTGGATTTCTGGAGGGCAGACTTTGGCCTGTTTAGGAGACTGGTTGACAGAATCCCTTGGGAGACCATCCTGAAAGGCAAAGGAGTCCAGGAACACTGATGTGCTTTAAGGAGGAAATCTTAAAGGTACAGGGGCAGGCCATCCCCATGTGCCAAAAGATGAACTGGTAGGGAAGAAGACTGGCCTAGCTAAGCATACATGTTTGTCTGGAACTCAGGGAGAAAAAAGACAGTTTATCACCTCTGGAAAAAAGGTCCAGGCAGCTCAGAAGGATTGCAAGAGTGTTGTGAGGTCATGCAGAGAGAAAGTTAGAAGTGCAAAGTCTAGCTAGAACTTAATCTGATCACTGATGTAAAAGACAACAAAAGGTGTTTCTACAAATACATCCACAATAAAAGGAGGGCCAAGGAGAATAATCTCCATCTTTTGTTGGATGTGGGGGGAAACAGTGACTAAAAATGAGCAATCACCTTCCTTGTTTCAGTCTTTAATAACAAGAGCAGTTGTTTTCCAGGTACCTGCCCTCTGTGAGCTGGAAGACAGACACAGGGAGCAGAATAAAGCCTCCATGATCCATGAGAAAAGAATCAGTGGACTGCTATGCAACTCAGCCTCATACAAGTCCATGGTGCTGCATGATATTCACCCTTAATTAAAACTGCATCTACAGCTTTTCTGGTTCTAGGCCTATGCTTCTGATTTGGAGATACTCAGTTCTCTGTGATGTTGTAAAATAAAATCTGAATATGTTTAGATCCCTAGTCAAAATACTTGTTCACTTGATAATGAACCCCCCCCCCCCAAAAAAAAATGGTTTTGGCTCTGAATTGCCACATGAAGAGGAACCCTTGATTCTCATACAAGACCTTTAAACTAACTTAGTGTCAAATACTTCAGATTAGAGATCAAGTTTCCTTTCACTTCAGTGAAGTTTGATATTTCCTCTTGTCAGATCCAAAATCTTGTGAGGAGAACCCCTTCATTCACATCCATTCTGGGTCTTTTGTAAGATACACATGTGCTGTAGTCTCTAGTCAGTCTCTGGGATAACTGCACTAAAAATCAACCTGAAAACTCAGGGTCTACTTTCACAGGTAGCTTATCATCAGTGGCAGACAGAAAACCATGTACTTTTGTGGTAAAAATTTAAAACATTGGAATATACTTTAAATTTTGACCATCATCCTGCTTTTCTGAAGTTTATTTATCCAACCACCACCTAGAGCTACAAGTGGCAAAGATCTAGACCAGACAGCTTCTCTTCCCAAAGGAAAAGAATCTCACAAACTAACACTTAAGGATTTCTGTGCCAGGCAGGCGCAGAAATACTAGTTTATATAGCTTTGGCTGTTTTCCTATTACTTGTTCCATCTCTCAGTTTACATTTCATTAATGCAACAAAGGCTCCTGCCACCTGTAATAAGCTGAAGGAATAGAAAATCTTGATATCTATGGCTAGACCCACACACCTTCTTGGACAGTATAAAAACCTCTTTTAAATATGAAAAGTCTGTTGAGAACTAAGAAGGAAAAAAATACAATTCCCTGACAAATACACAATTAAAAGCATGAAAACTTAACAGGTTGAGGTGGAACTCTGTCAAAGTTGTCTCTTTTCTCAAGTCTGTTGGTGGAGAGGGAGAATGTCATACTTACCTGTATCTTCTCACATCCATTTTTCCCACTAGCATGCTCTCTCCAGAACTTAATGCCAG